>NC_083540.1:7574483-7878371 GCF_018135715.1 Danaus plexippus
ACCCGTAACGATCGTGTGTTCCTCTTATAAAATAACGTTCCAAATTTTTTTTACATTACATATATATTTTTTTTCATCAATAGACAGGAGCTATCAAAATACCCTTTGGGTCATAAAATTTACTCACGAGTTGATGAGAGGTGAGCTCATCCGCACAGAGGCTTCGTTGGCACTGACGAGGATTGGGACTAGACGGGAGGGATGGACCGACATTCATTACACACGATACACCATTACACATACCATAACGCCATAAATTTTGCTGTTACGACAAAAAAAAAACCGAATAAAAATAATTAATCCACAAGGAATGTAAATTTACTGCAACCCCGAAAAAGCCTAAACATACCACTGCACACTTAACACTAAGATTGCGAAACATACTAGCATTTGTTTGAACAAAAATTTACAGATCCCCAAATGACGGGCTCCCTTCCAAAATACGGATCACGAGTTCCGTAGAACACAATTTGAGTATGGCATTTCTGATGTAAATATCAAAACTGGCGCAGACGGAAACTGTGCGAGTGCCGACATTCAGAAAGGAGCCTGTCGCATCTGAAAAAAATAATGTAATAATGACATATAACAAGTGGTTAAATTCGGACTTTATAGCTTTTATAAAAACAAAAAAAGTAACAATTTTATTCGCATGTAGTATTATAATATATACAACTCAATATGTATTTACATATACATAATATTATTTTAATTATTATACACATAAATAATACTTCATATCAATCATTCGGGTTGCCAGTGGCAATAAAATTGTCGATGGATAGACGTTAGAGGGCTAGCGGACGTTTGGATTCCATAAGATTTTTTTTTTAATGTAAATGCACATTCTACGATATCAAAATTAATAAAAATAAAATATCGACTTAACAAATGGCAATATTGAAGCTGAAAATGACTTTGGCTCGTCAATACAACGAGAATTAATCACCACTGGCAACTTTTACATACAAATCAATTAAAACAAAATAAAACGTAAAAATACTATTTGGTATATTATATAGCAGAAATCTAGTTCACATAAAATCTATCAAAGCAGTATATGTACATAGACACAGACATATTGTACACATATAATAGTCAAAATAAACCAGTCACAAATCACAGTTGACGTAAATTCTCGATTTCCCTAAGTCTTGTAATTTATATTAAAATAGTAGTTAACACATCAATTTTATATACTTAAAATATATACGAAAGACAAGCTTAGTGGAGACGTGAATAAATGCTCTCAGACAAATAGGCATCACTATAATTTTAACAATTTCTTTTTCATCAGTATATGTAATCCAAAACTATCACAAATTTTAATATTTAATTTCTAAAAAAAAAAGGATATAATCGATACAAATGTTTTTTTCACCGTCGCGCATGACGTCACAACACACAAAGCCGGGACTCGGCACCGACTCCACATTAAGCCATCTCTACGGATCTCACAAACAAAATACACAAACATACATTACAAACTATACAGCTTCGAACGATTTTCTTGCGTCACTTTAATGCTAACGTAATGTGCGAATGCAACAAAGTTTAGTACAAAAAATACATATATATATAAATATATATATAAATTCCACAGTGAAATTTCAATACGACGACTCACTATCCTCTATGGGCAGATGTATCAGTTTCGTAATCGACTTCTTTAAAATTAAATTTATTTCATTCTAATTAAAAGCTACTGCTATTCTAAGGTTCATGCAATATTAGAGTATAGTCAGGCGCGATGACGTCACGCTCCGCTAACCACGCGCCGCCAGGTCCAGGTGCAGTGCTCGTAGCCGTCGTAGCACTTGTAGCCGTAGAGCCGCTACGAGCCCTCGTCCTAGTCCTTGGATGCTTTGTATTGAGCGAGTGCGTATGGTTACTGATGGCTCAGGTACATATTATAGAGCAGGCAGGTGTTAGCACGTGAGCTCTCGCCCGCAATGTCTTCCCGACCCGTATTGACATTGATTCCCCTGGAAATTTTAATATATTTATTTGAAAAACATTCTTTTAATCTCATTTAATATTAAAAAACAAATTGAAATATAATTTATGGAGTAAACAATCAAGTAATAGTAAATACATTCCTACTATATAAGCTATATATATAAATTATATTTACCACATATGTCGCTGTCCGTCCTATATCCCGCACATGGCGGAGAGGCGGGCGCTGAGCTGTACCGGAACTGGTCGGTGAAACGTCGCCAGTTGTCTTCTCCGACCTGGTTCTTGAACCCGTGGAGGATCTTCGTAACATCTCCTTGAGGTCGTCCTTGGATGCGTCCACGAAGCCACGGCGTCACAGAAGAACATAAAGTCGGGCACCACCCCCGCCGGATTCACTTGGATCATCTGACAGATGCCGCGGAACGCTGAATCCTTCTCGTCGTTATCCCGGATGTTCCTCAGTGACGTACACCTGACATAATCCATAAACATCAATCAAGACTCAATTTTTTTTTTTGCCCGCCGATTCTAAGTTGCCAGACCTGCGCTCGATTTAAAAAATCATAATAAACGAAACAAAAAGAAGCGTTAGAATAATAACAAATGTATACTAAAACATATGACTAGTGGAGCATTTAACAACGATCACAAAATCATAAGTATACAGACACTGAATACCAGGTGGGTTCCAAACTGTAAGCAAATGTAACAACAGAAAATAATATATATTATTATAATAAAAAAAAGGAATATATTTTGTCTTACAGTTTGGATAAAATAATAATAATAATAATATAGTATAATATAAAAATATTAATTCAAATATATATAGTATATATATATTTAGAAAGCGATGGTGTTCAACACACAGAGTACAGCACTGAAAAATAATATGATTAATGTATGTACCGAACAGCAGTGACAGTCAAAGTGTGGCCCGAGTCTTACACTTACACAACATGCCGGGTTAAAGGAGGAAAGAAAGTATAACAAACGATCATAAAAATAAAGAATAATAATAATAATAAAATATATCAACAAGCCATTAACAAACACCATCCACCATCGAAATAATACAAGGGATAGAACTTATTTCAATATTAAAAATTAATTAAATATAAATAATTAATAATAAAAAAAAGTTTTGACTACAGACCACTGGCGTACAAATTGATGTAAAACGGGTGCGACGTCGTGGGGGCACACATAACCTAGCCGACCAATAGTTATCGCTAAGCGCCCCGACAACCGAGAACAAAAACCAAGAACAAATCAACAAACCATTCAAAAAACATACTCAGATACAAACTGCAACGTGAGACACGTCTCCTACAGAGTACAGACAGCTAGGTATTAAACATATCAAAGAACGGCCTGGACTCTTCGTCTCATTATCTGCAAGAGTCCAAGCCGGCCTTCAGGCGCACACTTTAATTCTCTATGGGCACTACATCTGTGGGAGTATAATATTTACATTACAACCCGGAAACAAAAATAAAATATAACCTTTTACTGGCTGTATAGATAACGAAGAGCGTCTCATATAATAATTATTATATTTTTACTATGGTAACATAACTAAAACATATAATATATGTTCTAGTAAACATTCTAGATAACATATGTATAATACATGGGTTTATACTATCTTGGTGAAGAGATTTTAAAGTAGGAAAGTTTTTTTTTTTTGTTTTTTTTTCTAAATAATAAATGGAAAAAACATGTGATCAAATAACATAAAGTTAAAAATTATACATAAAGATAACATGATCGCCACCAAAACATCATCAAAAAATGTCACAGCAAATAATAATACCTATGACAAACATTAAACACTTATATACACATCTCAGCACATATATATAAATATCTCACCTGTGTTTTCGAGTAAGGTCTTTGGTGTGTTCGGCCGGTTGATGATGTCCACTAAATGGTTCAGTACAAGCGGTATATATTTTGAGGTCTCTGCTCCTGTCGTTTATTATAATATTATTGAGTAAATAAATTTAAAGAAAAAAAGCATTTTGTTAGGGCAAATGTCATACATGTTTTATTTTATATCAATGTATAATGGCTGACCTAACTTAATGCTAATCTCGCCGATGGCCCAAGTGGCGTTGTTGCACACCGAAATGAATTCTGGGTTGAGGTTCATTCCCAGGATGGGCAGGAACTCCGGTATGTATGGCAGCACGTGTTGGAAGCACGCCTTAGTCAGATCTCCCAGTAACGCGAACGACGACTGACGGACCTGCCGACAAACAGACAGACATTATAAATATTATTTATACACAATTAGTGTTGTATCAAAACAATCTATAAGAAGAACACGGCAGTAGTCATAATTACCACGCTCAGACAGTAAAAAGAGTAACCTATTACTATATCCTCTCAGAAATTTACTTGACATTGTATACATCCTATATACTATCCTATATATTCTAAAACTGTACTATAATGTGATGTTTATTTAGACTGATAGAGCAAAAAAATTTACATTAAATACATATTATGTAGCCCAGCTATAAAAATCTCAGACAAATAAATGTGTTTAATAAAAATGTTGGAATTGTACAAGTTGCCAAAATTTTCCAAAAAAATAACTACAAAAACAATATGAATGATAGAGTGTGTTATAAAGTTCAACATTAAAAGGGATACATTGAAAATCAGTGAAACAAATTATAAAACACTTACAAATAAAACATAACTATACAATCATATAATTTTGATAGATGTATAAAGGTCAACCTAAATGTATTATCCGATATTATGAGAGCCATAAAGTGTAGAAAGTGTGCAAACCTCCGGCATAGGATCCTGCATACATTGATACAGAAGCTGCATTAAGTTGGAGTTCAGCACAAGGTGGTTGATGTGTCCATCCAGACCCTCGGTCAGGCCGCTCAGCAGATCCAGTGCCACTATCATGAAGTCCTTGTCCGGTGCATCAAACTGTTCAGGGCTCTGACTGTTTGCCTGAAATATTTTTTTATTAATTAAACATATTCAATAGATGCTAAATTCCTTAATACAAATTCCATCCAAAAGATTTTCAGACATCATAAGAGAAATATATCCATACTAATGTTATAAATGCGGAAGTAACTCTGTCTGTATGTCTGTTACTTAATCACACCTAAACTTCTGAACCATTTTGCATGAAATTTGGTATGGAGATATTTTGATAACCGAGAAAGGACAGAGGCTACTTTTACCCCGGGAATATGACGCATTCCCATGGGAAAATTCAGGTGGGTCGATCGCTTTTACGCCTAAACTACTGAACAGATTTAAATGAAATTTGGTAAGAAGATAGTTTGAGACTTAAGAAAGGACATGAGTTACTTTTGACCGCGGAAAGTCAACGTATTCCCATGGCAAAAATTACTTTCTGGGGAATCTGATCGCTTTCACTCCTAAATTACCAAAGATTTGAATAATATTTGGATAAAATTGTTATTACGGGAAAACAACGCTTTCCCAACCCTTGTTAAATAAGTTGTCGAACATGTTAAACTTATCATACACGTATATTAACGCGGGCTTCGCGCCAGCCCTCAAAGTTAGACGCAAACTGTGGTTCCCACCAAGTTCCCAAAAATAAAACTTAATAAATTCCAATATCTGGCTATTTATGTCCTCTGGGGTGGAATAGAGTTCCCCAGGTTATTTATACATATATAACTAATTCTGAAATTGACGCGAAGTCGCGGACAAAAACTAGTTAAGAATAAAAGTTTAAAATCTATATGTAAGTGTTGTTAGGAAGGATTTTTGTTACATAAACATCTTTTTTATAATCACTGTTGCTAGCGCTGCTATACATAATTATCTTGTATATTAAAAAAAAAATATCATGGGTTATATTACGTGTAACCTACTTGATATCAATCTTATCTGTTGTTTACTACAACACAATGTGATATGAAACATAAACATATAACATTTAAATGGGAAAAGTACTCAATATGTTCGACGACTGTTTATATCAATATGATAAAATAATACTCACAATGTTTTGATTCAATGTCTGTTCTATGAGGGACACACATCGTCTGAACACCGGTTCACAGTATGGCAGGAATCCTGACTGTAATGCTGTTGCTACAGATGACAGACACTGTAAACATTAAATATAGTTACACATGTGACATAGTCCATAGACTATCATCATCAACACCATAAACAAATCCTACCTCTAGTAGAGGAAACAGATCTTTGTCTTCGTCTTTTAATACATTCCACTTAGTAATCAGAGGTGGCATCAAAAGGTCAATGTACTCTTGTTTGTTTAAGTGATGTCCCACAGAGTCGGCTAGAGTGCCGATTGCGTCGTACAATATTAATAGGTTCTTGTGTTGATATCTACTGAACGCGTACACTAATGTCTGTAGAATATGTCCTAAGTATGGTACTAATTCTGTGCAGGCTTCCTCCTCTAATGTAGCGAACGCCGAACAAGCAGCTTCTTGTACTCGTTTGTTGTTATCCAGGACACGTTTTAGGAGCTAAAAAAAATAAATATTATATTTTAAAACTACCTACAATTTATTGTATAATGTCTGCATGTTGTTAATGAACAATTCAAACGGTTCAACAATTCAAATTATGTTATCCCACTATTCAAATACTAAAGATAGCGCACTATGAAAGTAGGAGTGCATCACAGAGAAACATCTAATTAAACAATGTATGCATTAAATAAATCTACATGTAGTACCTCTGTCATAACGGGTCTAAGGTACAGATCGTGTGACTGGCTGACTATCCAATGTGAGTATCTCGACAGGGTCCAGCAGGTGATAGCTCGCACTAGAGCCTTCCTCTCAGCTAAACAACACACGAGGTACGGAACCAAGTCCGGCAGGTGAGGTACCATACCGCCCATGCATCCTTCCGCTACAGCACCCAATGCTAGGATGCCACTTTCCTACACAAAGGAATTACACCAACCATAATTAGTAGAATTAAAGTCTATTTTGGATATTCCAACATGTGTCTTTGAGTAACTAATAAAAACTTATTACAATCTTTCTAGTACAAAAATAACAGACAATTCGATAGAATTGTTCGTTGTTGAATCTGTTTTAAGTTGTACAAGACTAGTTAAATTTGTTTTGTAATATGTTTATGATTATGAGTAACTGAAATTAAATTTAAATTAAATTAAAGTCCTATTATATGATGAGCACTTTTAAAGTAATTTATAGGAATATTATCTATATTAACCTTGATGACCCAATCATCGTGGAACAACGTCTCCTTGAGTATAGGGAATAGTACTGGCAGTAAATCGGCTCCGAACACATTGGCTAGTACATCTAGGGCTGCGGCTGAACACTTGCGAAGGTTCCAGTCAGACAGGGAGCCGTCGTCGTCTCCGCCTTCCTCTTCATCATCAGACTCGCCACCGCCTGACATATTACTGTCACCCGCACCTGCTATAAAAATAAAACAACAAATTTTATGACCCTGATTTCAATCTTCTGTAACTGACTAAAAAGTATATATATTATTTTGATAATAAAAAACACCATAATTTGTATGTACTTGATATATATATATATATATATATATATATATATATATACCATAAAATGAGAAGTATGTAATCCTGTTATACTTTTTATGTACATTTTGTCTATATCACTATTCAATTTGTGAGAGAGCTTATATCATTGTTATATAATTATAAACTGGCAACACCAAAAATGATAACTATAAATAAATACAAATAGTAATAAACTATGTTGCTATTTAAATACCTCATCTAAAAGGTTCACTAAAAAATTTATAGCCACTATATAAACAAACATTGCTTATTTAATAACATTTAAAAGTAATACTTAGTATAATTCTCCTTTCAAAGTGAGTGTTTGAGGTACATTCAAGAAGAATTAAATTATATAACTACCATTATGTTTGATGGTGTGTGAGCGTGGTTTGTGGAAGCGCGGTCTAATATCTGATTCTCTGTCGGGCTCAGCGTCATCGGCATCATCGTCACGATCACCTCGCAGTAGAATCACATCCATCTCTGAATACCTCATTCCTCGGACCAACACTGGCAGTAGGGATGGCAACCGTGGCCCTAAAACCTGCCAAACGTAAGCACAGAATAAATATACATATAGCAATGTCTATACAAGTCTTAATAGTGTGATTTTAACTAAGTTGTTTAAATGTGTCTGATTCTAAACTATAAGAGTTGAAGGCTGTATTGATTATTAAAAATATAACATGAACACAGATTATTAATAATCATTTATGTTGAGATGGAAGTTTTAATTATGTCTTAAATATGAAATTATAGTAATATGTTTTTTTAATATCTTTGAATTTTGTCAGTTGACAGTACTTGCATTTAAGGCTCCTTTAAATTTATGCAAATAAAACAAACACGATAGCTGAACTGAGAACCTATGTGCCAATAAGTGTGAAATGTTTTTACTGTATTCCAATTACCATACAATGAACAATACATTAAGACGACAACTCAAGTTATGTGACATGAAAAAATACATACACATACACTCAACAAATTATGTACGAGGAAATTAAAAAAGTACACACAAGATAAAAATAAACAATCTCTTTATAAAAAACTACAAATTACAGCTTTTATATCATATTTGAGAACTGGTTTGTAAGAAAAAAATGGAAATATTCCCATATAGACTTACCTCCCTGCAAACATTTTGCTCTGCAAGCGACAACCAAAATTCACATGCTTCTAAAGCTACACCTTCTTCAGCGTCTTGTGTGCGCATTAACATGTACTACAAATAAAATACACAGAAAACATTAATAAAACACAATTAAAACACATAAGAAGAATTAATATACGGACATACTTGTAAATGTGAAATGAAACTATTAAAAAATATATATAATCACCTCAATAATGTTTGGTAAGTATGGAATCAGTCTGTCCAAACGAACTTCTAATAGCAGCACTAAAGCATGACAAACATTTTTTCTTACATCGGGATCTTCGTCAGCTGCTAGATGGAATAAATTCTGAAGGGAAACATACAAGCTTTTAATATACGAAATAATACATTAACTAATACTTCAGTGCGTAAAAAATACCTCAATAAAAGAATCTATGTGTAACATGAGAGCTTGTGTTCTGCCCATGATGAAATAGTTGACACAAGCGATGGCGTGACATCTAATTTTGGGTGATGAATGTCTAAAAAACTGGAGAAATTTAGGGATCAATACATTTAATGGCCGGTTTAAAGCATCACTGTCTAACAATTCTGCTGTGTCTTCACAAATCTTCTGAAGCGCTCCAAAAGCACCCTGGAAATATTTATTTTATTATTGATAGCATTTGATTCAAAACAACAATGGTGTTCCAGTAAATAACTTAAAAAATGGTTGGTTACATACCTCACAAACATTGTAGTCCTGTGAATCAAGCATTTGGCATAATGCTGGTAATAACTCAGGCCATGAAGTAAGTTCACCTTTACTAGCAATGGTTGTTATTATAATGCCAACAGTCGCTCTAATCAACGGCGACGGATCTCCAACCGCTGATAAACATTCTCGCTTTATGAACTCCGCAACCTCGGGTAAAAAGCTGTTGTAGCGCGCTTTGACATTGTTCTTCAAAATAAGACCACTCAAAGACCTCGTCGGTTCTTCTTCCGAAACTAGTTTTGTTAGTACAAAAATTAAGTAGTTGTTGAAATCTGGGTATTTGTTTAATTCTTCCAATTTCTGAAATAACATTGTTATGGAAATCGAAAGCTGTCAAGGACTGTCATGTCGGAAAAATCGATTTTTACTGGCGTGGAGATCAAACATTTATTAACTTGTGTACCAAAGCTGACTAGACATATAAGAATGGACATTCTAAATAATTAAATAATAAATCATTTCAGGAAAAAGCGGTTATAATATACAAAAAACATCCACGCCGATATGTGCATCGACTTGAAAATCATGAAAAGGATACTTGTTGAACTGCTCTCTGAGTAGCAGTGTCCGGTGACTGAGACTCCTTTAGTAGTGTTAATATTTGTCTTAATCCTTCTTGTTCAGGTTTCCACTCCATTTTCATAATAATTCAACGAAAACGGTTTTATTTTATTCGGTCTTGTAGAGATCAACCATGCCAAAATTTGACGATTTTGTGTTGCCAGATAAAACAGATAGCATAATGTTACAACAATCTTTTCTTAAAAATAACAAATCGAAATCTTAAAATTAAAATATACTTAACACATTACAAGCAAAATAATCAAGAATTTTTTTTTAATCGAATTTGCTTTCTATAAGTTACGCTTTTTTCATGCTTTTTTTATTGATTGTATTACCAATAAAAACCGAAAAATAACTAAAGGTTAATTTCTTTTTAAAAGTTTATTACTAAAACAATGAATTCTAACACAATGTTTTTTAAAACTTATATATAAAATTATTTGTATATTTCGGAGCAAAATACTGGCACCCATTGTCATAAAAGATAATATTTTGCTCATTTGTTGATTTATAAATTACTTAAATGTCAAAACTCATGCCTTATTGTTATTAATTTTTAACATCTTAAAAATAACTAAGGTACTTAAAAATGCCTAAAATAAAAGCGGAAAAAAAATCAAGAGTTCACAATGAAATTGCTAAACAAGGTTTGTAATTTAACTAATATTAGGTTATAAGACCATGCCAATATATTATTTTTAAATAATTATATTGAATACATATTGTGATTAAAGTTTTATAAATATTACAGGCATTCAATTCAATAAGGATTTTGGTCAACATATTTTAAAGAACCCCCTTATCATTACTTCTATGCTTGACAAAGCTGGTCTAAGACCTACGGATGTTGCTCTTGAAATTGGTCCTGGTACTGGTAACATGACCATTAAGATGTTGGATAGAGTGAAAAAAGTAATAGCCTGTGAAATCGATACAAGGTGATTTAATAACATAAAACCTTGTTCTAGTTTTATATTTTTTAATAGGTATCTCTAGTTGTGATTCCATTTTTTTGTCATAAATAAATTGTATAATTGAAAATATGAAAGTTTATAATTATTATACATATAATGTTGTGTATTTTAATAACAAAATAGATACAAGAAATGTTTGATTTTAATCACTGGTGTTTATATAATTGTAAAACTTTAAAACTGTGGACTTACAAATGCAATCTCTAGTGTAAAATGTGTTAGACAATGATATCATCTTTAATTATATTCTATTCAAAATATTTTGCTTTTTAAATGAAACTAAGGTATAAATTAATTGTCTCTTTCATATTGTCTGTGCATGATCTCGGTTGCTGTAAAGGAATGGAAACATGGGGATTATGTAGTTATATATAATCCCAATATGTCAGTTAGTAAATAATAAAAACACAGTAACAACCGAAAAACTTAGTTTCATTTAAAAATTACTAGCTAAATCTCATTATTTGCATTATACCTAAATGATAAATATTTTAACAGACTGGTGGCAGAACTTCAGAAGCGTGTTCAAGGGACACCATACCAGGCTAAGCTGCAAATACTAGTGGGAGATGTTTTGAAAACCGAACTGCCATTCTTTGATATATGTGTGGCAAATATTCCATATCAAATCAGTTCGCCGCTAGTATTCAAGCTGCTTCTACACAGGCCTTTCTTTAGATGTGCAGTGTTGATGTTTCAACAGGAGTTTGCACAGAGATTAGTCGCAAAACCGGGAGACAAACTGTATTGTAGATTATCAATTAACACTCAACTGTTAGCTAGAGTCGACATGTTGATGAAGGTAATCTAAAAAGTTATTATGTAATTATATATTATTTTTTATATTTGGTATTAATTTTGCCAATGATTAACTGTATTATTCAGTGTTTGTGTATATTTTAGGTTGGAAAAAACAACTTCAGACCTCCACCAAAGGTCGAGTCTAGTGTCGTTCGAATAGAACCAAGAAATCCACCGCCTCCAATAATTTTGTGGAATGGGACGGTCTTACGAGAATAGCATTTGTCAGAAAGAACAAAACATTGTCAGCCTCTTTCAAACAGAGTACAACATTAGCTGTACTTGAGAAAAACTATAAAGTTCATTGTTCATTACACAATAAGGTGACTGTTATATTTATTACAGGTTAATCATGTTTTAAAAGTCCTCATTTTTATAGTAATAAATTCTTCTTATTTAAGGAAATACCAGAAGATTTTGACATCAAACAGAAGATTCAAGATATTTTAACAACAGCCGAAGCTGACCAGATGAGAGCTAGGACTATGGATGTTGACGACTTCATGAAATTGTTACATGCTTTTAACTCTGAAGGAATACACTTTGCATAACAAAAACTTTTTTTATTTCCGTATTTGCCACTCACTACATTCAATTTAAGGTAACATGAAGAATAAACTACATATTGTGAGCTAGTTTATTACAGAATCCATCTATTACTTAGCATGAAGAGGTGATTTGCTAAAACCTCTATCTGCATAATCAGAATCCTTAGTGCGGTCCGATTTAAATGGAAAGCCAGGTTGTCCTGGCAATACCATTGGCTTAGTTTTTACTGTACGCCAACCTCCTTTCTTAGTCCAATTCTATAAAAATAAGACATTTAAGGATATAGAATAACATGTTACATATTTTTAACTATATTAATGTCACATGAGACTTACATTGCCGTTGTATTTAAAATAGTAATGGATACATAGAGCACCCGCAGCCATTAAGCCAAGTTTCCCAGCAATGTATCGGTAATCAGCAGCTCGACTTGCTCCCTGAAATGATGTAGACATACTTCTAGGATATAATTTACAAATCTAAGTAAATATTTTACATTGACTATTTATTATTATGGAAAATTAGGTTATTATTGTTATGTAATCTTACCAGTACAGGAGTGAGACTTGAAAATATTACATCTAAAGGTTTGCGGTAAAATCTACGAATAGGGTTGGTACGTTCTCTCCAATATTCTTCTACATGTACTGGCTCGTTTGAGGATAAGATCTGATCTTGCAGCCATTGCTTTCGCCAGGCCCGTTCAACATCAGTCATGCCAAGACATCTTTCCCTTTCGGACGCAACCCGTCCGGTTATGGTCATGGGCTTTACGCCCGCTGTTTGAGCCATTTTTTATGACTATGATAACTTTTAGTGTAAACTCTGGCTCTTTGAACAAATTGTAATAACACTACTAGTAGTGACAGATGTCATCTCACATTTTTAATTTTTATCTTAAAACATTCTGTTCGTTATATTCACAGATGTTTTGTTATTTTCAGAAATTAGAGAATATAACATAAAAAATGCAAAACCGTAATCGAACTTTTTTTACCAAATATGCTAGTAATTCAATAAATTATTAAATTATTTCGCATACTATTTTCTGTCTGTGGTCAGTTATGCAGAGACTATCTCTTAATACTATTGGCAAGAGCGTGTGACAGTAACAGAGTAACTGTAAGATAAATTAACTTTCAATTGTGGTTTTAACTTTTGTTTACGTTAATTATTAATTTTCACCATTAAGAAATCGTAAAATTGTGCCTTAAACATGCCTCGATATCATACAGTTGAGATAAATAAAACAGAATGGATTGTACCCGAAAGATATCAAATGCTTACACCTGTAGGTTCTGGCGCTTACGGCCAAGTTTGGTATGTATTTATTTAGAAAGTGCTTAATAGGCAAAATGCCAGTATTTATTTTTAATTATAAATTTATGAGAGAAACCGCTATACGAATTTGTATTATCTTGTAAATCTTATAAGAATTTAACATTTTATAAAATTAGCTTGTGTGGGTGTAACATGTTAGCGATATGCCTATCACTTTCATCAGTTATCTCGTAAAATTTATCAATTGCATAGCAGTAATGATAAATAAAGAACAAACTCTCTTTGCTTATATAACTTATTTGTGTATTTAATATATATAAGAAATATAATTTTAAAACTATATTACAGCTCAGCCATAGACACTGTACATAACATGAAAGTCGCTATAAAGAAATTAGCAAGACCATTTCAGTCTGCTGTACATGCTAAGAGAACTTACAGAGAACTGAGAATGTTAAAACACATGAACCATGAAAATGTTATCGGTATGTTGTAACTGCATACTAATGTTGCTATAAAAATATTACACAAAGTATAATAGATCACAACTGACAATATAATTTATGTTTATTTAGTTTTTTATTATATATTTGATGATTTTTGAGCATCCATTTTGAATAGAGAACAAAATATTTTGTCCAATTTAATAGGTAAAAATTTATAAAAAAAAGTATCTGTCTTGGATTTGTTATAGATTTATTGTACTACCAGAGAATAGAACATTGTATTTTGACCGTTTATTCCACCTCATGTGGTAATATTTTTATTGGTAGTAACAAAATTATAATGATATCTAAATATATATAGTAAAGTAACGATAATATTGAATAAAACATAAAATAATATATAAATGGTGTAGTACTATTGCAAACTATTGCTAAATGTATTAATCAATCAATATTAAAATCAATAAACATATATATTTCATATCATTTGTTTATCATTTATTATCTTCTATATCATAAAGTATGAAAAACTAAATTAATTTCACAGGCCTTCTAGATGTGTTCACTCCAGAAAAGAATCTGGAGGATTTTCAGCAAGTGTACTTAGTTACTCACTTGATGGGAGCGGACTTGAATAATATCGTCCGCACTCAGAAGTTATCCGATGATCACGTACAATTCCTCATCTATCAGATACTAAGAGGCCTAAAGTATATACACTCCGCCGGTATTATTCATAGGGTATAGTATACACATAATTAAATAATTTTCAATGCAAATTGGTTTTGTAAGTTTCATAATTCCATGAAAATGTTTTCAGGACTTGAAACCTTCCAATATTGCTGTGAATGAAGACTGCGAATTGAAAATATTAGATTTTGGCCTTGCACGGCCTACTGAGACTGAAATGACAGGCTATGTCGCCACAAGGTATATTTTAGTTATACATATTTCTTATAAAAAAAATATTATTGGATTACGAAAATTATTAATATCCGTTGACATCATAGGTGGTATAGGGCACCAGAGATCATGTTAAACTGGATGCACTACAATCAGACTGTAGATATTTGGTCGGTTGGATGCATTATGGCTGAACTTCTTACTGGCAGGACATTATTTCCTGGTACAGATCGTATCCTTTTCGGTTATTTTTAGTTAATACATGTCGTAGTTATAATGGCAACATTATTTATTGTGCTGTGTATATAAATATTATTGCATCTTTCAGCTTGTCTAATTGTTGTGTTATAACAGAGATAACACATTACCTTCCCATTACACTCTTCACATTTAGTTTTTTGTCATAGCTTTTAGTTAAATGTATTCTGGCTTTTCAACCTTAATGGACACACAGATATTCATCAGTTAAACTTGATAATGGAGGTTCTTGGTACACCGGCTCATGAGTTCATGCAGAAAATATCATCAGAGTCAGTAAGTATAGTATTGTATAGATAGGGTGGATGGCGCATATACCACTTTATATGACATATTGGAATTGAGATTCATGAGTAGATATTATAACTTAAATAATATAACCTAGTTCGTTGATTAATCTCTACATATGGATCTCCGTTAAAATATTTTTGTATATATTTTTATTGGCTTTGCTTTGTCTTAAAAATGCTTATGTAAGTTTTGGTGCTTGCCTTAACATTTGCGCGTTCAGATATTGACCATCTCACAAGAATATTGTTTTTGTGCGGGAAACCAGAACAGGATACCATAGACAAAATTATAAGTGAAGAGGTAAGCTTATATAACAAACAAATTAATTTTTCTAATTTGAATTTGGAACAGTATAAAAAAGTAATGCATAAATATTTTCTGACAGGCTTTTTATTAAAATAAATTAATATGAGTAATCCTAATACCTAGTGTTTGCACATGTTCGCGTGTCGAATGTCGGTGGCATCAAGAAAGTGTTAATATATTTGCAGTATTTAAAGTGATGTCTTGGCATAAACGTGACCTTGTTTGTGTAAATTGTGTGATTTGTCCACCATTGTGTTTGTAGTGTGTTAACGCGTTGGATTTGTTGCATTTTCGATCTTAATGGTATAGTATTAAAGTTTTAATTTAATTACGATATGTGAGGTCGTACATCGTTCTGTATCTGATATAATATAATAAAGACAAATAAGTAAATAATAAACTTTACTAGTCAGATTTATATTTTATGATTCTTTTATTACGTGATATAGCATTAGCTTATTAATTAATATATTTCAAATATTCGAATTATGATAATTAGAATCACATATCAGAGGTATACCTCATATTATAATATGTTATTATATCATTATAGTTTCTTTGAAATGAGTTTTGAAGGTTATATTTTAGAGTTATATATTTTGTTATTTCAGTAAAAAGTATATATCATCCCGATGCCCCACTATTTTAAAATAATTATGTATATATAAATGTTTAAACATTCAAAATATGTTTAAAATAAATCAAATCAAACAATATTGTAATTCTAAGCCATTGGATTTTGCTAATGACTGGATATACCAAGTAATATAAACTTAAAATTGTTTTCGAGACGCCAAAATAAGTGTCCTCTAAGAAGGCTATTAAGTTAGATAAGAAAAAAATGCTAACTCTCCTTCATTAAACAGTTATATTAATAACACTGGTGTAATAAAGCATACTATACTTTAGGCTCGTAACTACATCCAGTCTTTACCGACGTTGAAGAGGCGTGATTTCCGCGAGGTGTTCCGCGGTGCCAACCCGTTGGCCGTCAACCTTCTCGAACTTATGCTGGAGCTGGACGCTGACAAGTAAGTCGTATATAATAAAACTTCAAAAAGAAAAACCTAGACGTTTTGCGCGATTTTAAACCTTATTACAATTGAACATAGATTGCAGTTCCTAGCGTCGGTCGCGTAACAGATGTCGCTAGTTTAGTTCCAAATAACACGAAGGGGAATAAAGAAAGTAGAATCAATAGCAGTATAGGATTATGATGAGAGCAGCAGAGAAGCCACGAACAGCTTCTTCAGCGTAGATTTCTTGTGTCTGTGTATATTGTGAGGAGATTTTATAAACCGCTGGAACGCTACGGCTCAAACTTGACTTTAACGTCCAGGAAAGTTTTTACTGTCTAGTCTAATCTCTGCCACATACCATGTCGTGTCGACTCTATCGTCACGTGATTACCGCTTTTAATTTAGATAGCATTGGTAACACAATACCATGAAAAATTACAATCGCAAGGAAACTTAAAAAAGTACAGAAAACATAGTGAAGTTACAAAAATAAATACAGTCGATCAGCACGTTTTAGACAATCAATAAAATGTGTCGTATGTTAAAAAATTAATGCAAGATTGTTTAAAGAAAATTAACAACAGTGAGGGGCGTATTTGCTAACTTAGTATTTAATCATTCGGATAGTATCAAATGTGATGAGAACGACAAACAAACTCTGAAACCTACTCACAAGGGCCATTGAAATACAAAATTGTATTATCTATTTCTGATATACCCGTGTTAAATGTACAAATGATTTTTTATCTGTGAGTCATAGTTGAAGAAGAAACTTTTAAATATGGAACTTCTTCGATATTTCAGGCGTGTGACAGCTGAGCAGGCGTTGGCCCACGAATATCTATCGCAGTACGCCGACCCCACAGACGAGCCGGTCTCCGCTCCTTACGACCAGAGCTTCGAGGACATGGACCTGCCGGTCGACAAGTGGAAAGGTGACAACCCTAACTATTAATAGTTGGTAACCCTGATGAGACAATGCTAAATCAATGTATGATTACGTATCATAGTATAAAAATTTCAACAGCAACAAGATAAAATTTCAAATTACATTTTCACAACAAAATATTTCAATTATATATTGATGTATTTTAACTTTAACATGTCTATACTGACCACACTCTGATAGAAACTCATTCACAGTATGGATTAGGGACATGGCGCAGGATAAGGAACTTGTGATGGAAAAAAAAGGCATTATCTAGAATTAAGACATGAACCAGTTTCTTTATATCGGCAAAAAAAAAAACTCACGTTAAAAAATCGGATTTTACCAAATAGTGCAAATTACAATACCCTACGGAGTTACTAGTAAAAGTTTAATTGAATGCTCAAAGGAAGCCAGCATAATTTTAAGTTAGGACGAAAACCCATTTAAGAAATCCAGATAAAAAAAAACAAGATAAATATATTGTTCTAACAAATGAGGATTTAATTGAAAATGTTATTAGCACTCTTTTCAACGTAAAATAGGCGACTAAAACCGAGATACCCTTCACTATTCTTAGGATAACAGCCGGTAAAAAAATATGTATATAAATTCTGAATCGACATCCTAAGATTGCTGACCGTGCAGATCCAAATTTACGGTAGGATAATGTTTCCTAAAAAGACTGAGAAGATATATCTCTGAATTTGATTTGAGTCAAGAGTAAGCTAACGGACGTAGAAAAAAAACTTCCAAACCTGTTTCAGCAACAAAAAACATTAATGCCAATGATATAGTACAATTTATTCTAAATAAAGGACTTGTTTACATATCGGTGGTTTGACCAAAAACAAGCCAATATCAACAGTCCCGATTGCTCCATCAAATCCTGAACCAGACACGAATGAACCAAGTTTCATACATTTCCAAAAAAAAATAGTAAATCCGAACAATTTTAGTTTTGTCTCGACATAGGAATTTTAATTTTTTTTAAATGATTATTCCGCCACAATTAATTTTTCGTCTATAAAACCAGGTTCTACAGGATTTTTTTTTGACGGGTCTCTGATCTGTAAGGGTTCTTGATTATTTTTATATAAGCGACTTTCGCTATGTGTATGAAGCGCAGGGCCCTCAGCAAATGCTCCAGCTATACGGTTAATGCTGCGCTGACTCCGCGTCTTAAGACTTTGAGTATAGGAAATGTTGACTTAGCACTACTTCCTTTAGGTGCTGAATGTATATTACGAGCTATATGTTCCTTACTATATGTCCACAACTGAATTTTTGTTTTAAAAAACTATAATATTAAAATAAATATTTTAATATTCTTCACAAATGTGAAATAGATTGAATTCCCACTGCGGTATCTCATTAGAAACATTATATAAGGAAGTATTGAATCTTTCTCAATATTGGTGAAGTTACATAATGACCAGTACTTTTTTTTAAACTGTCATTAACCTTATCATTGTATGGTTATGAAAAAAAATTATATATAATTATTCGAACTGGCAACCCAATTTGACGTTATGAATATTGCCACATATATATATATATATATATTTTCTATAATACTCAAACTAAACTGTTTACTATAATACAAAGTTTTTATGTAATTTCAGAATTAGTATGGAAGGAGGTCGTGGAGTTCAAACCCCATCCTCAGCACATGAACACGGTCATCGAAGTCAACCCGTCGTAATCGTGAACATAACAACGCAAGCTATATATTTTTAAAAAGTCAATTATCTTTCTACGTATCATTTATACGTGAAATAAATTATTACAAACGGATGTCATATGATGACATTCTTTACATCGCAAATTAAATAAACGTATTTTATAACGTAATCGTGTAATGCGTCGCTCAGACAGCTGCGGCTGTTGTGTATGTTATATACCTATGTAATATTTTTTAATCGCGCTATTTACAACTGAAACAATGTATTTATATGCCCTTACCACGGATTTTCATTGTAAACTAAACGGATTATTTTAATTTTTTCATTCTATAAAGTTGATGCTATAAAGTGTGGAGTATGAAATTAAAAACTGAGAATTTTCCGTATTTAGTGTGACAATGAGAACGTATGGTAAACGTAAAACGCTTGTAATTTATTAGTCATTATAATCAACATTCACGATGACAATCAGACAGTGTTATATTGAATTTTATTGCTTCGCCTTGGAAATGTATTTTTATATCGCAAAAGTTTAATTCAAGGACGTGTTGCGTCACAGATCGTTTGTTGCCATAAGAGTAACAAAAATAAATAAAAATATATGTATTGTGCGTGGAGTCCCTCCGCGCGGAAGAAGTGAAACTTTGTTATCTTGGAACTAAAACATAAAGGGGTAGAAATTGATTTTAAGATTTTTTTTTTGTGTTTCTTAATGAAAAAATTCATTAACTTTACTTACAAGTCGCAATTAATAGCCCGCATGGGTTCGAGCGCCTCGCATTCACTCTCGCTCTGTCTTTTTATTCCCCCCCCCTCCCCACCAGAGCGTTAAACGTTTAACGCAACCTCGTTGGAAGACGCAGAGAAGTTTCACTTCAAAAATATACGATTCTAATGCGCACGTCTTTTTAGTAATAAAATACAATATTTTATAGCAATACGCATTAGTGGCATTATCGTCGATGTATCTTCCCTCTTGTGAGCGCGTTTCCGCTTCATCTTGCTGTATAGTGCTAGGTAGAGTAGATGTAGTTTATAGTGTTTTATAAAACTAGCAACATAATAAACCGTCCATGAGAATGTGACATCCCAATTTGCTCATAGTTTGTTGCTTCTGTTAAAATTATTATGCTTAACCAATTTTATAATAATTCATTTACTATTTTTTTTTTGTTTTATAAGCCTTTTAAAATATGTACATTAAATATAGGAATACCTTCCAATTATTCACGAATTTTTTTCGCGTACAATTATATATCTGTTAATGTGAAAATTATTTTTAATGTTGAAACGTAATTGCCATAACCAACAATGTTACCTTCGCACATATGAATATAAATTAGCAAGCCTCGCCTTGCTATATTGTATTGTTGACTTGAATTTAGAATTTGAGTATAATATAATATTACCTCAGGATTTTTTTTTTATTCATTGTTTTTTTCTACCAAGGCTCAAAAACCAATATTTAACCGTTGTTCAATTTAAATCGGGAAAATGGAACATTATTACCCGAAGTTGCCAGAACATACTAGTTACAACACCATAAATTATTGAGAGAAATTTAATAAATATCAAAATTTTTACAATCGGTATTGCCATACAACAATATTCCTCTAACTTTTTTTATCGTGTTTTATTTGAAAGTTTAATATTAAGAAATGTTTGCAATTCATCATTAAATACATCAATTTTTTTTTATGTTTATAATTCAAATTATTCTAAGGAAATTTAGTTATTGAAGCACTTGCGCACACCGGAAACGAAAATTAAAGAGAATGAAAACGGATGGATCCAAAACATGAAAAGGTGAAATTAGTTAAAGGATTGTAACTAAAATAACCATAACCAACTTAAAAGTTTGTTAAAAATGTCTATAAGCTTTGTCGATTTGGCTGAAAATTGGTGGACCGGTAGCTTAAAACCAGGACTTGGACATAGGATACTTTTTATCAATTTCGATCAAAAAAGATAGTAACATAATAAAACCAAAATCAGTTTATTTACGGTCTTTAAGGCGGAACAGAGTTCGCCGGGTCCGCTATACATTTTTTTATTTTGTAGTTGAGACGCACGAAGTCGCGGGCAAAAGCTAGTTGTTTAATAAAGCCACGCGTACACAAAAATCATACGAAAAATATAGTACAAAAAAAAATAATTACCATCATTATTATTTCATGGCCTAAATATTTTAATATTATCAAGCCTGTTTGATTTCCAACGTTATAACGGAGGATGTCAATAAATGGATTTTTTTTTATATATGACAACATTTCATTCAGCGTATTAAAAATATTCGTGTTGTCAGAAGTACTACATTTTTTAAAGAATTTATCATCATTGATGTAACGATTTTGTTCCTGATCGCCTGCCAAGAATGGGTTTAATATTTTCCAAAACTTTAAAGATTATTGATAACTTTCAGTATTTTATTTTCGTTGAAGCCAGTAAAGTTGATTTGCCTATATAAAAAAAAAACATCTTGTATCATAGAACAACTACTATTTGTACATAATATTAATAAAAGAAATATATTTATGTCTAATACTATTTTATTATTCCCATTGAAATAAAACTTCAATATGAATTGATCGAGTACATTTAATTTTAGCATCGCCCTTGCGAGATACCTTCATTATTTTAAATAAAATATATCCTTCGCGCTGTACATATTACCAAAAATCATTTGCTAGTTCACTTGAGCCTCATCATCAAGTATCAAGCATCTCCAAGACTCGTTATCGTAATTCGACTCACGTGCACAGGAATATTCAAATGTCTATTGAAATACCCGTATTTCAAACAATATATCTTAAACTATTAAGTTTTACAATTTTGAAAATATTTGTACATAAGTAACCTATTTTATTGAAACGTAAATTATGTTCGATATAAAGATCGAATACGTGTGTACTACAAACATTTTTAAAAGATATTTTTCAAAGTATGATCTCTATCAAATTATATTTAGAAGATAGAAGCGCATGTCACCTTAACGTCGATTGTACTAACATAATGAAAACGACACGTATAGAGTAGAATAGAAATGCTAAATGAGAAAAACGTAATTACATATTTACATAATGGCATACAATACTGGTCGCATCCCACTCAAGCACTTCAATGTTACAGACAGCTGTGTTTTTGAAATTGGAATTATGTTTCGATTGTTTTATAATAATTTTATAAGTCACCGTCCAGTGTTTTGACTTCTTTATGGTATGCGCTTGACAAAATAATTAGGCACTAATTTTTAAATTTCGAATTGATTTTCAATAACGATTTCCAATTTTATTTTTGTCTATTTATAATAATATATTATATTTTAACGTTTAAGTGTTTGTTTCGAGATGCGACGCATCAATAAAATTAAAGAACTATATCATAAATAATATAAAATTATCACATTTTTTTATCTTCTAAATCTTAATTCTTAAAATTCATGAATATTTTATTCAATTTTTTTAAATTAATAATCTACAAATTCTACGAAGAGAATGTATCCATGAACTAGTAGTGTGGATTACATCGATACAATGGAGTTGTCTATGACGATGACTTGGTTATGGTTAGATTCAGAGGGATGTCGTCGTCCGAATCCGAACAGTCGCGGTTGTTACGAATGACGACGCTGAAATGTGAGGACTGTACGTTAGACCGGGAACTGGATTCACCTGCGACTTTTATAACACTAACAACACTCTTCAGTCTTTTACTCTCGCGGCTCACGGTGCGCCTCTTCACTTCCATCTTTCGTTTCCTAGTATTCCTCGCAGTGCCGCTCGTCCCCGGCTGATTCAAGTCCGTCTGCGTCTCCTCTGGCGCGACCTCGCTAGGTTTCTTGGACGACTTCACTCCTTTACCGGACTGCGATTTCCGTTTGCTCTGTTTCCTCTCCTGTACATTCGACAGCTTCCTGTTCTTGTGATTCGTCCGCTGCGGGCGTTTCTTCGCGTTTCTCTTGTTCCTCTCCGTCGCCGTGAGTTTTCGCCTCGCCTTTTTCCTCTTGACGTTGTCGTCGCTGGACTCCGATTCGCTGGATGACGTGTAGTAGGAGCTGGTCAAGGACGACGGCGACGAGGACGAGGACGAGGACGACGACGACGTGCGGGAAGGCTGCGAGGACCTGCGGGCTGCGTCCGACATGTCCGACGACGAGCACTTCTCCGAGGACGCGTCGCTGTCTTGAGAGGCTTGCCTGCTGCTGTGAGGCGGCGGCGACGGCGTGTACGCACTGCCGTCACTGTCCGAGCTGTCCCTCCTCGAGGAATGCGACGCGCTGGTCATAGTGAGTTTCACGCGCGGAGATGATCTCTCTGGAGTTTCGTTGCTTTGCGGTTGCTCTGAGGTTTCTTGCACTATGACGTCGCTGTCCGATCCGAGCAGGTCGACGACCTCTGGGGTTCGGTCTTGAGGAGGCTTGATGTAGCCGACCACCATAACTTCTGACGAGTCATCATCGGTGTCGGACTGTGAAATAGTCTCGATGGGGATGACGTTGTTCGGTGGTGGCTCGGGGATGTAGTTGTTAGGGTAGACGGGGGCTGGAACTCTGGAAGGACCTGGTGGAGGCTCGGCCGGCTCAGAACTGGATATCATCACGAGATCCGAGTCCCCGCTGCCTTCAGACTCCGAACTAGAGATCACTTCATTCACCATAGTAGACATGTTGGGATCGGTCGTGTACTGCACGTTCCGATCGTAGCCGGTCATGTCGTAAGGAGTCGAAGCGAAGTTGTACAACTCATGCAGGAAATGCCTGGTCCTGTCCCCGAAATACGACCGCATCCTGTCTCTGAACTCCGACGATGTGATGTGGTATTCCGGAAGCAGTTCTATTATCCTGGCGATCACGTAGGCGATGTGCCCAACGTTCTCGTTCAACAGATAATGCAGTTCTCTATTGAGCCATGGCACCAGTCTGTGGATCTGTGAATCGTTGTACCTAAAAAAACACGCCCAATAAGTATATCATCGTCATATAATAATCGTGAAGGTTATCGACCTGCCTGTAGAATTCCGGGGAACAGTCTCTGAAACGTCCGGTGAAATCCGGTAGCGGTCTGGCCCAGAGGTTGTATCTATATACTGAGCGCCTGAATGAGGCTGGTGAGCGTCTACGTAGTGGGGGTGCGGTGGACGAGGGGGCGGGAGCGGCGGGGGAGCGCGGGGAGGGGAACACGTCCGCCATTAACGGGTAATGCATCAGCAGTTGCTGGATAGCAATGGTCTCGCGTCGCGGTAGGGTAAGCGTCGTCCTGGAACATTTTTTCAATGTTTGATCCTATTCCGCCCACTGTCTTGTAGGTTCTACATGAATTCTATTGACTTTATTGAACTTCGGAATTAGGTTATGGGTGGCAAACTCAGGAGATAAGACGGATAATAATTTGCAGTTGCATTAGACAGTCCACATACACTTCTTTATACCCATCCATGCTTTTCTATTCTTAGGACGATACTAACAGCAACAGAATATTTTCTTTGCAATATTTTTTTCTTTTAGTTCCTGATGTGTGATTATATCATAAAAAAAAATATTTGATAATATTCTCATTTATTATGTAATCATAAAATATAATCAATTAATCATGATTCAACAAGAAAGCTGGTATAAAAAAAAAATGTGAATATCAACCAACTGTCAAAATAGTCCACTTTAATACTAATATAGATATTTAAACATTGTTTATGAGAATTTTCTTAGGTCAAAAATTAAGATAATAAAACCAGTAAAAAAAAATCGCCTTAAATGCAATATAAAATACATTCTTAAAAATAATTACACTTCAGTAAAAAGTCTCTCCGGGTATTTTCTTAAAAAACTGAATATGGGTTTTGACACTTCAAGCCACAGATTATGTTAACTGTTAAGTCTATGATTTATTTATCTCAATAAAATAAATCCTTTTCCATTGTTTCATAGTGACTCATCACAAAACTGGCTTTTTATGATTGTTATATAGATAACATTTTAACCTTTGGGTTTAATTATGACACATCTCCAAAATAAAAACATTATATTTTGGTTTTACTAAAATCCAAACAACTTAGTGAAGTATAACTTCCAATTAACTATATGAAATTTTTGTTCATAACAAATCATTTACCAAATACATGAATGATCCTATACACTTGACATATATTCTCATATCAATAATCGTCCAACATATACCTGTATCTAAATCTCCTTGTGGTTGTAAGATTGTCAATATCAATCCTCTCCGTAATTTCCTCTGTGTGGTGTTGCTCGACGGTATACTCATCATACTGGTGATTTGAGCGGACATTGTGTATGATTGATCTAAAGTTTTGTTTACACAGAGGACACACTGCCTTTACCTGTAATTGACATAATAATGTTAATACAGATTATATATTATAAGTTATCTGTATAGTATAATGCGGTTACAATAAAACATTGACAATAATAACAAGTCAATAGACTTACTTTGCTCCAGGTAAGTAGACATTTGAAACAGAATTCATGAAGACAGGTGTCAGTGAATGACTTGTTTCTGCATGTGCCGAGACATATCGCACAATTTGGTGGTGGGGAACCTCTACCCGACTCATTCCGAGGACTGCTGTCATCACTCTTCACACCGCTGGGATTAGCTCCCGAACTGTCGTCTTGAGCTGATGTTGACAGCGTGTCCATGATTACCAATATTGTATACCTACAAGATTGTGACTTTTAGAAATTTATCATTTTATACTTTATCTATACCTGTCATTGTATGTTTACAAACAAATAATCATCCTGTAAATTTTGCACAGATTCCTTCACTCCTTATACTGTAATAGAAAATATATTGATCACTAAGTATTGAACTCCGATTTCAGTATACAATCTGAATTTGAGTTCAGAATAAAATTGTTTGTTGAAATTTATATTAGCAAAAAGTAATGATTTGATTTTATTTATTCACTTTTCAAATTGACACCTAAATGTAATAAATTTATATCTACTTTTTTAAACTGTTTATAGGTAATTTAAAATGATTTTATTAAAGTCAAGACTTTGCTGTTTAGATATGTTTAATAATTATAATTAATAAATGTAATTGAAAAAAAAAGCAAATTTTTAAAACAAGACATAAAATAGACTGTTTGTATTTGGCGTTTTGATATAAGAAGAATTTCATAAAAGAAAACTTTGTCAATATTAAAATTATATTTTTAAAGAACTGAAATCTAACAAAGGGTTCCAATTTCATGGTATTATGTTTTATTAATACAACTGGCAGGTTTTAATCAGACACAATTGTCAACAGTTAGTTTTAAATTCTCTCCAAACTCGAATCCATACCTGATTTACGTGTTCAATGTTAATTTTAAAAGCTCAATATATTACGTATATGCGTCTTTGGCCTTTTCTGTGTCAATAAGGATGCGCAGAAGGAACACTTAAAGATAAAGTTTTGCAAAATCCTTTATAGATTTTTCTGGATATATAGGCATTAATCCTAGCATTGCCTACTTAAACTCAATTTTGTCACCCACTGTGTCACGGAATCCTGACAAACAAGTGTTGTCAAGTTTAAACGATTAAATTGTTACCTTTCATAAGGAATGATTTATCCGGATATCAAAAAAAAGATAACCAAACATAGGTTCAATTGAAGCAATTGGCCATTTGCTACAGGTCCATATTATTTTTTATTTCAATCTCGAACTGCGTGATGTATCTTAACACTAGACTCTGACATGAAACACTTCAACAGCGATGTCAGATAGTTGCCATAAAAATAGGTAATACATACCAATCCAGAAATAGTTTCAAAGTTGGTAAAATTGGTACAATAAATCTACTAGTAAACCTTGATTATTATTTCAGTGTCTATTAAATATATTATATTATATATAATTGTTTTATAATTTGAACTATGTCACATTTGAAATTAATTGTGCCATTATTTTAAAATTATACGACAAAACACGGTTTATATAAACAGTAAATATTTATTTCAAAATGCACAATGTTGATTTTATAAGTTTTAATGAAATTATATGACTTTATGAATTAATTTACTCACAAATTTTGAATACTTAAGTTTCTTTAGGTAATACGTTTTGTAGTAAAAAATTAATACTAAAAAATACTAAAGAAACTTTTAAGATGTATAATAGATATGTTAAAATAAAAAAAGCATTTTTTGCACATTGTACATTTCTAATTTTATTATTTTGCTTCAAAGTCTTGTTCCAAAGAATATTTTATGTCAAAAAGGAATGTTAATTGTATTTCAATGTTTCAAGATAATACCTCGGGAAGTAGAGACGACTGCAAGGTGACTTTTTAAGACTTAATACATGTCTGTATTTTTATGGCATTGAATTTCATGAATTTGGGATCACCTATTTGGAGACAGCGTAAAATTTAGAGTAAGCAAAGGTGTTTAGATAAGACTGTGATGCAAAGTAGTATGGCAATTTTTCGTTCTAGATTCTATGAGTCTGATTTAGATCGTTCAATTCGATTTACAGCTCGAAGAAGGATATGTCGCGTCTATGAAAGCGTGCTCATGTTCCAACGAGAAAAATAAAGTAAAATACGGTTAAAAACTATTATTTTTAATACCTTTATAAGATTATTTGTCATCTGAAGATATGTGATTTATTAATAGTACAGTTGATGACTATAACATGCGCTAAGTTTTGATAATTATGTAAATTTCATTAAGTCATATGTTTTAATTTATATGACTAAGGAGTTAATTCGTTACAAAACAGAACTTAAAAATTAATTCAGGAATTTGTTGATTTCTTTGTCTAAGTGTTATAAAAAAGAAAAAACTAAGCCTTAGATACACAGAGGTAGGGAACGTTATTGAGTTTTTACTTTTTAGTCACTTAGAGTCAGTCATAAGTAATTGCACCGACTTCTCGATTGTTGGTATTCGATTTGGAGTTTTCGTAATAAAACAAAAAAATATTGAATGCACAAATACGTGATATTACTATTTTATATATATATATTTTTTTTTTATATTCATCAGAACTCTTAGACGGCTAAAATAACGTTAAACCAAAAAGATTGTGGGATTTTCAAAGTGTAATAAAATCAGAATCAAAAGTATTTAGGTTTTTTTATAATCCTTAAAATTTGTAAATATTTTATCATTTTGATATACCTAGTTTCATTTTGTATTTAAATATTTTGTTTTTAATTTTCGGTTATATAGAGCCTGATAAAATATTTAAAACACCGTTAATCACTTTGTGGCTCAATTATTATACAATAACTATAAATAATATACCAAACCATATTAATTTAAATGAAAAAGTTGTAAATGCTTTTTTCAGTATTCTAATCATCTGAATCGACAGTAGATTTGACAATTGCGAATTGACTTCATATTAAGAAATGTCAAAGTTGATAGTGTTAAATATTTTCTCCTAATTAATTTGTCGATTTAATTCGAGATAAATAAGTGAGAGAAGCTTTTGAGGAAAATAATGGGAGTAATTAAGAAGGTGCTATTTACAATGCGGCTATTATCTCAGATATATATTTGATTTCTTGGTTATGTAATGTTTTGTAGTGGTTATTTATTTTGAACCTTTATAACATTCCCAAAACGTTCTTTGTGTTGTAGACTACGGGTCTTGTGGGTTTAGCAGTTGCTGCGAACCCACATCACACACTCGGATCTCTGTATGGGAAAATACTACGTACCATACAAAAGATGCCAGAAACATCTGTATATAGAAAATATACCGAACAAATCGTCAAGGAGAGAGCCGCTGTGTTAAAGCAGGTGCATTACCACTTGCGAATATTATTATCTAAAACAATTTTCTTGTTTTGCCAATTTTATAAGGATTACTGTTGTTATGATTATTGTTGTTTAGTTTAGTAAAAGATATTGAAGATTATACTTACAGTTTTGTATTAAACAGAATTTTTATATAAAATGGATGGACCCTGCCTATTATATCTGTAAGATGTCCTGTGCAACTTCCAAAATATTCATATATATGGTTTGATTCAGATTGGCCTAATATGAGACTCAGTTTATCATTTAAACACTCTAGATGTGGTTTTAATTTATGTAAAGTATATTTTTAATATGCTTATTTTCTAGACTAAGGATGTTTATGAAATTGAAACCAAAATCAACTGTGGCCAAGCTGAAGAACTTATCATCCAGGCAGAGAATGAGTTGAACTTGGCTCGTAAAATGTTAATCTGGAAGCCGTGGGAACCTCTTGTTGCTAAGCCACCAAAGGGCCAATGGGATTGGCCGCCGACCAAGTCATAAATACTTGAATGTTTCCTTGAATTAGTGCATTATAGAAATTTAATTGTCAATAAATACTGTTAATTTTCAATAACATTTTTATTCCTGAAAAACACTTACAGAACAAAGGTTCCATTTTTTTATTATGTAGTCAGCAACATAAAACTATACAATTACAAAAAAAAGAAACACACTGTATATTTCACAACATTTCCCATGTGTCACTACAATTACAAAACTGCTATTCTATAAAAAAAAACACTGTTCACATGAAATCTACAAAAAGTACCCAAAATAAAGTATATATGTATTCAAAGAAAATAAAGTACATAGTAAATGTTCCTTTAAAAATCTGGCAGTGTTACCGTAAAGCACATGTTAAAATGTTTACAAATTATTTACATTACATTTGCACAATAGTACATAAGAAAAAGCTTAAAATTGCATCCAAGAAATAGGATTGTAAAATATATGTATTGAAGCAGAGAACTTTTAAAATAATAGACTCGCACTCAACAAATGCATAAAAGTTTAAAACAGTTCATTATGAATTAAGATTAACAGAGGGCATTCAATTAAATTCATACAAAAATTCACTTACCAAATAATACTAGGCCTTATATGTAAAGTTAAGTTATAAAATAAATATTGGGAGTATTACATGCATTATACACAAATAACTTAAGTAGTCAATGGTTTTACGTCATTAGTATGTATAGTTACTTATAAAATGTAGTATGTTCTGTAAAAAAAGCCTGGAATTGTAGTTGAAATGACTTGGTGAAGAAAAAAAATTTACTTATTTCAAAAACATCAATTGCATAATCACTTAAATTTGGCACAATGAATAATATACGGAATGTTCGTTACAAAATTTAAAAAAAAAAAAGTTCGAAAATACAAATTAATAACATTACAATATCTCATAAATTTAAATTACTGAATACAACAACATTTATAAATAGATGAAATAATTTTAAATATATTGAATTTGTATTATCTATACATGATTCAATTCAAACTAAGTAGCTCATTTATCCCTTGCCGAGCTTGCCCAAATGTTTGTCAAGCTGTTAAATTAAGTAAAATATGGTAACTCACTAAGCTCTCCTAAGTTACCAAAATATAAAACTATAATTAACAATTACTTCTATGAGTACTTCACCGTTTGAATATAATGAAAACTTAATATTATTAAAAATAAATAACACTAAAATCACATTTACAATACTTTTTGAATGCTCTCAAAATTAAATTCATTTTATGTCACATCATTATGTGGATGTGACTCCTTTTCTTGCTACAAGTAAGTTAAGTACAGGATGTTTTTTTATGTAGCTGACGGCCTTTTTATGTGTTACCATGGTGAAGTCGTAGCCGTTGCACTGGAGAATTTTATCATGCATTCTTAATCCTGACTTTGCCGCTGGGCTCCCTTCATGCACTTCTGTTACATAGATACCCTGACAATAAATAAATCCATGTATTTTTTACTGTATATTGTATTTCTTCACAAGATAAGAATACATAGCTACTGATAAGTTATTGATAAATTAAAGAATACCTACATCAAAAGATTAATAATTTGTTGAAAATCCACTGTTTGTTAACAATTTCAGGTTTCTTAGTAGTTGAAAAATATCATTTTATTCTGATTTTAACAAGAATGGTAGCAAAGATACGATATCATAACTTTGACGTTTTTAAATTTACAGGCATTAAAAAAATTATTAACTTTCTTTTACAATAAATTAATACAGTTAAATAAGTAACTTTTAGCATATTTTATTTTATGTACGTACATTGTCAGTGTATCCCTGAGGACTTTTACGGAAATCTTGATCAATTCCGCCACCTATTTTGAAACCACATTTCATTACTTCTCGACCTTCAGCGTCTACGCCAGCTTCCTTTTGAAGTGTAATTGGAATCTATAAATCAATTGAATATCAATATGACTTGAATTGAATCATACAAACAAAGGTTGAAATGGGAGTGGTCTTGAGACTTACACTGAGGCATTCCATAGCCGTGCCGGCTTGGTGTTGAAAAGCCATTTTCGCCATGATTGTTGAGTTTTTATTGTACTTCTATTAGAAACTATAAAAACTGTATTATACTGTTAATACTGACGCTAAACCATCAATTAAGAATAACAAGTCTATTGACACAATTATGACACGAGTGACAAATTACGACCGAAGCAATAATAGACTAAAAATATTTACTCATGTAGAATATTTAAAAATTTTCATCTTATTTCGTAAAACGGGAAATTGTTCAAAACTGATTTACTGTACAAAGAAGCATTATATTAAGATTAATTTATTATAAGTTTTAAACCTTTGTAAGCAAAATGTTGTGTACCTATAGACGCTGATAAAAATTTATTTACCTTTACAATACGACAATAATGTCACTTGTCAATTGTCATATGTAAAAAACAAAAGGGTTGAGTAAAAGAAAAGAAAGGTATCCACGATTCGCAACTAATTAAAGTTTTATAATTTCATAATCGAAAATCTTGCAATTTGATATCCGAATATCAATGCTTAACTGTTTATGAACGATTTGCTTTTAGATGTCCAACGGCGAATACCGAAGTGTAGTTAGAATATTATTAAGGAATTTCATCAATTCTTTTAAACCGCGACAGCTTCGGGGAAATCCAATGGGTCAGTATGATTCCCTATAAAAGTTCTAATACTATTGGGCATTATGTCTGACATTTTATCTTATAACTGACAGGCGAGGATTATATTGGTAATAAATATTACGAAATTCCTGCTGATCCAAGCAGTGGGAAACGGAAGCCATCCCGCTGGTATGATCCACCCAAAAATCTCGATTTTCAGGACCCAATACCTGCTGAATGGGAGGCTTGGCTTAGATTAAGAAGGTTAAGAATTTTCTATATTTTTTTATTTGATACAAATAGGTTTCTATTAACTTTGGTTATAGCTTATATACTGCCACTTGTTGTCTAATTTTAATAGTTAGAAGTATGTAGATGTCAGCTTGGCTATTACTGTGTGAGCAACATAATATATTCAAAAGAGCTTTTTTAATTTGCATGAGGAATTATACAAATATAAGGCAGGTAAATAAAGAATGTAGTGAATATGGAGTTTAACATTTAATTTTTAATGTCCTTTTTATCTGTTTTTTTTTCTATTGTTCTTATCTAAAAAGTTTATGTATGAAGTCTCCAGATGCTCATAATCTTCAATAGTTAAAACTGGTTATAATTAATTAATTTTATTGATTTTAGAACGGAGCCACCAACTGAAGAAGAGATAGCAAAAAATTTGGCTATAGCAGAAATGAAGAAGGTTAATGCTGCAAAATTAGAGGCTGAAAGATTATTAGAGCAGGGTTCTCTACCATCACAAGTGGAGCGAGGTCCCCAGCCATTCCCTAAGTACCCAGAATTCCATGGAGGCGACCCTGAAAATAAATATAAAGTATAGAGAAACAGTTTAGTTTGTTAATTTGTGTAAATAAATTAGGATTTATTATTATTAGTAGAAAGTTATGAAAATTTTATTTAAATAAATATTGAATTTAATGAAACTTTTATTTTTATATATTTTTCTAAAAAAATGTATGGTTGTATACATTTTTTTCTACTGCTCATGATGAAATATTTTTTTTACAACCAAGGGACTCTGAAAGTCACAAAACGTAATTCATAGCGTCAAATTTTTTATTAAACTTTAATCAGAGTGTGTAGTCTCAGACGTCACGTGTTTAGTAAATTCTTGAAATTGACCACTTGTACCTTTTGCCGCGATCCTGCGTCTCAGTAGCTTTTATTTTAGTACTAAAACAACGCGGCGTGAATGCTTAGATATATATCATATAACATGCAACAGCCCAAGATTTTCTTGTGTCATTAGCCCATTTCCTGGTACCTACCCCAAATGCATAGACGTGTTGTGTGCAAACAATTACCAAGAGAGTAACATAAAAGTGATATAAAAGAGTTTTAGGTGAGGATATCGTTGAAGAAGATATCCAAATTCCTGAAACCAGTAAAGCGAAGCGAAGGGCACGCAGTACTTGTCTATCTAACACAAAGTGTACATGTGTTTTGGATTGCCAATGATTTATACCAAATTAAGTAGATATCAGAATTTTTATTTTTAGTTTCCAGAAGTATTTATTGTGTTTCTTAATGAGTTAGATTTTAAGTGAAAAGTCTCAAATATGTCATATTATTTATGTAAAGTCATATAAATCTAAAAAAAATGATCTCAAGTCATTTAAGGCTGAAAAGTACCACAAAATAATAAGAAAAACTGATTTACTACATTTACATTTGTTTTATTAGTGTCGAATAATTAAATATCAAAACAATTTTGTTCTTATCCAAATTAAATTGAAGACAAAAATTAACTTTGAAAGTAGTAGCTTGTGAGACGTGACGTCACTTATAGTGTTATAATTTTTTCAAGTCACTAGTTATTAGTTATAGGTTAATTTAATTTTAATAAAGATGACATCCAATTATATCTGCAATAACTTAAATTTAAAAAATCAGATATTCAAAATCTTATATTTAAATACATGCAGTTAGTTACAAAAGTTGTCACCAACCATTAGGTATATTGTAATAATATATATATACTAAGTAGGTGTCTATTTAAAATATAGAAAACCCTATTTTTAATTTCTTTGTCATGTGTGATACTTGTTTGTTTGTCATGTGTCATACTTGAGTTAAATTCAGAGAATTTATGAAGATTTAGGGACTGGACTATAATGATGGATACATATGAGAAACGATATTATTAAGTCCCAGAGGATATTTGCGCGTCGGTATCCAGGAATTTTAAAGCGCGTTGTGTGGATAGAGCTTACGTTTGTTTGATAAACCAACATCCCCAAAGACCATGCCATTAGGTTAATAAATATTACGAGCTCATTAACACAGTCACTAGGAATTGGTTCGCCGTTAATTTGTGCGCAGTAGAAATGGGAGCGAGAGAAATAACAGCTAAATATCTCGACAACCTATTAAAAGACTAAAGCCTGTCCAGAACGAATATCAATTCATTCTTAGAACGTACTTCCAAGGCAGCCCTAGTAGGTTCCTTTCAAAATCGTTTAGGTTGAAAGAACAGCTTGGACGGCATTCGAGCCTGTTTTACGGGAGGGGTATGCACAGAGATTTGGGGTAGGGCAAGCAGAATATGTTTGAAAAAATTACCAATTTTGATCATAATTTCCTCCTCTAAAACTTTGATAATATTCGCGCATTAAGTTAAGTCCTATCAGAACTAACTTCTATATATTTTGTAAATCTATCAACTACCTCTTAACTACAAAAGTACCTTAAAATGATTACGAGTTCGTCATCACCGCTTTATGAAAATTATTTAAATCGGAATATCCAGTGGAGATCCAGAGATTATTATTATTATTATTATTTGAAAACAACAAAGAAGGAAAACAAAATGACTTATTTGTGTACAACACCTGCTGGCTAATTATCAGTATCATAATACTTTTTATTAATACGCATAACATTACTTTTTTATAGTTAAATCTAAACAGGTCACACACCTTCCTTTTGTAACTATTTAAATTTTATCATCAAAGGACAACATTGAAAATATACTTTTAATTAATTTTGTTAAACACACATCACCCGTACAGAACTTGCAGCTATATTTTTTTATAATTCTTTAATAAATTTAGTAACGTGCTTATTAAAATTTATTCACTTAAGCTTAGAAAAAGAATTGTTAATATTCTTTTAAATGGAAAAATTATTTGAACAATATACCTACAAATTAAATAGTCCCTTTTCATTTGACAGTTTCTATGACGTTTTAAACCAGTAGGATTACGGAAGCGGTGCCTCTGGAATTTAACACATGCAAATATTTCCTTCATAAACACGAGATTTGGAGGTCGTCCTTAAAATTATTTGTGTGGAAAATATTCACCGACTAGTAGTGCATACGGCCGCTTTGGCTGGGAGGCGGCGCTAGCACCTAGCAGCGGCCGATCGAAAATGTTAGTTTATGAGTTGATAGATGGCACTTTTAACAATTTTACCAACTCTTAAATCAAAGGACATTAAATGTCGGTAAACATTCGTATTCCGTAATGTGTGATTAAAAGAATGTAAGAATTAAACAATGTAAGTTAAGATGTTGTATGCGTAGGCTTAACAGTACTTATTTGCATCTATGGTGTGAACGCCACTATGTTACGGCTTATGAAGAGGACGAGCGCGAACGTGGTTTGTAATATACAATGTAATAGCTCGTTCCGCACTATAACAAAAACTCCTTTTTATTGGTTTTGAAAAGTAATTTTCCGTTAATTTATTTATAACTTTATGTATACTTTACTATATCCCTTATTTTATTTAAATCTTTTTCTCAGAAACCAATATTTCTGTTGTCATATTTATTATTTAAGAAAATCCTAAAACTTATTCAAATGTTTGTTTGGAACAATTCCCTTTCATATTTTATCTGATATATGATAATCTGCTAGGTATAATTTAGAGAATCGTAGAAGAAAAAATGTATTAATTAGTAAAATTGTACTAACTTTAAAGTAACTTTTAAGTACTCCAGTCTCACTATATCAATTTCCTTTAAGCTTAAGTGGACTTGAGAGAAAAGATAGATATATAATTCTTTTTAAACGTCTTGGACACAATAGTTATGTAAATTTATCTACATTAAAGGTTTGGTAATTGTCTCAATTTTTAACTTACAAAAAGGCGTGTCGGCATGACGTAACATGTGCCAAAATTATCATAACAGAGACTACACCAGTAATGTTAATCATATTGATTGGGACGAGACGAGGCGACCTTCATTTATCACTGGAAATATTTTTACGATATAGAATACAAACTGATAAATATAATAAGCACAAACAGTTTCTATGCTGAATATTAAACTAGTTAATATTTTAAAAGAATCTTATTTAAGATTTCAGGATCAATCTGCGTGTATTGTATTCTAGAACATTCCCTTTGCTTCTAGTTCGCTCACACAGCTCAATAAGTTTTTGCGATCGTCACACGTGTTTTTTTTTTTTTAACAAATACGAGTGAGGCATTAAATCAAAAGCCAAGGTCAGTCAAAATTACTTGATTATTGTATTAAAGTTACTGTTTAATTGATAGTTATTTATATAGAGGTCTTTGAAAAAATCATTATTACATTTCTACTGTGATATGCTTGGATATCAACCCATCTGATATCTAGTAAAAATGTAGCGGTAGATTTTAAGAGCACTATATCACTTAAAAAGTATTGACACTGAATTATTATTCCTTATTATTAGTTTGAATTGATCAATATGACAGTCCTTATATATTGGGATGATTTTATTTCATAGGTGTGTACGTGTCGTCTCTGCATGGAACTTGATATAAGTGAACATAACCAGCCGAACCACCCTGATTTAGATTTATCTAAATAATTGATGTGTATTTAGTGTAGTGTGTATTTTATTGTATTATTAAAACTCAATAAACAAGCAATGTTCTTATCTATACAGCCAGCTATATAAGATGTTTCACCAGTAAATAATGTTTAATAGTAAATATTACTTTGTGAGTAACACAAGTAGTTCTACACTGTTTACTTATTTTAGTTTTTTACAACATAACATGTCAGTATGCTTTATTTTGTAAAATATGAAATAAAATTATACTTAGTACATATTTTTTTAAAGTTTTGATTTAATATTCAGATCTAAGACATTATTTAATATTCCATTTACTTCATTTAGTATGGCCCAACAAAAGCTATCATCAAAGGAGATCTTTGCTTTGGAGGATCAATATGGATGCCGAAACTACGCGCCTTTACCAGTGGCGTTATGCAGAGGAGAAGGTATTTATTCGTCTTTATTTTATTATTTTTAATCAGTTCGTCCTTTTATAATAAATTATAAAACGAAGTACGTTCACAGTGCCTGAATTATTTTACGTTCATAATGAATAATGTTTTTCAACATATAATCCAGAATAAAGTAAATGTATATTTCACAAACATGACATATATGGAGCTTTGTTATTTTTTAAAAATATTGATAGAATTTTAATATTTTCAAAGTATTCTGTTATTTGAGGAAAGAATATTATGTCAACAATAGGATTATTGCATTTAACTTTTATATCGTTTACCTTTCGTGTATCGGTTTATTATAGTAAAAAAAATGTCATTACTAATGAAGTATTAATAATAAGTTGTGTATTTCCCTTCAATCTTGATGTTTAGATAATACTTTAGACAATTTTATTCAATTTCGATATCCCTTATGTAATCTAAAAAAGTTGGATTAAATTAAAAATAATCTGTTATATATAAATACTAATAATGTTAACGAAAACAATCATTATTTTTTTTGCCATGACATTCATAAGCCATGGTTTAAGTTCGAATCATCTTCACCCTCAACAGAATTATTTATGTATTTCATTTGTAAAAGGTTTTCCCTAGTTCGGACTGTAGATTCTATACATTTTTTGGTACATGAAATATTATTTAGCACGTATCTTGGGTTTTTCAGTTGATTATAGAGATTGATCATTATCGTATGCGTATTTGATTTTCGCTACACGCTTCGTATGTATGATTAAACACATAATAAGTCCTCATATCACAACTTTGCATTATCAAACTAAATGGGGAATGTCTCCAGTTCGTCATTCATAGATCTTGCTACACACGATAGATAGTATCAACATAATAAAAACCTGGCAACACTGATTATATAATGTAATAATGCAACCTAGAATTAGGAATAATTAGTAAATCCTTTAGAATTAAGAATTACGTTCACAAGTGAACAAAATTTTTAAATCGCGAAGGGCAAACAAATATTTGTTTAAATGCAGAAAAATATATTAATACTATTTCCCCACTAGTAAGACAAATAAAAATTAAATAAAGTTTGTTTTCGACACAAACTTCGAAAATAATCAGAGAAATTATATAAAAGTTTGTATTATATATTGTATTTCATTATATTAAATATTTCTTTTTCTTGAAGAAACAATTTATTCTACTTATAAGCTCTAATTCATTTATAAAATATTTCTTTCATATTCCGCACATCCAAGGATGTCTGTAAATTAAAATCATGAATTTTTTAAAGCTTCAGAATGAAATTTTACTACAATAAAGAGTTAATTATTGAAGAAATGAGATTGTGATGACGTATGATGCACTTCAAGGAGATAAGTTAAAAAGTGCATAAGCATTTCCTTAATGTGATGTCAAATTGACAGATAACGTCCTTTACGTTTAATATGTATAAATTGTTTCAAGTTAGAAACTTTAATAAATGGACGCAATTATTCGTATGATAAATAAATGTAATTCCAATGAGCAGATAGCTGAATATGGAATTTGAATTCAAATACTTATTTAAAAAGCTATCTAATAGACGGTATGTATTTCGTAATCATAATAATGAATTACATTATCATTTCCATTCATATCTTCTTGAGTTTACATTCTGTGAGCTAAATTTAACTTTTTTTCCATGACGAGTAGACAGCGACAGTAGATAATATCATCTTATGTAAATAAAAATAGTTGTTCCTATGACCTTAATAATATATATTTTTTAATATGTAGTGTTCTGGAAGTATAGACAATTAGTATGTGCAAAACTGCATGAATAATACCTGCACCTTGTGCTAGTGTATAAAAAAAAATTAAACAGAATGTATCAATGTTGAGACATTTTTCTAATGTCACGGCATAGGTCAATGACTTTAAGGCACATCCATGATGAAATATTTGACCGAAGATGAAAACAGAAAACATTGACGCAACTTGCGACCAGTAATAACTTTATCATTATTAATACATATAATATTAATGACTTTGATATCTATAAATATAAATTTTTACAATTAAATTGTTTTCACAAAACAACTTTTGTTGTAAATTATTTTTGTAAGTAAATATTAAACGTAGTTTATCGAATCTTTATGAAACAATGTTATCAATGCAAGCAGGACCACCTACTTTTAAAGGTCATGTACACTGGTTTGTTCTAATCTTAGTAAATAAAGTTAGTTTGAACCAGATTCTTTTATTAATAAAACAGTTTATATTAAAACATTATTTAAATCGATTTTTTTTAAACGTTTACGTAATTATATTTCTTAGAATTTTTAGTTTTTTCTTCTTTTAACAAAGAGTTGTATTAATTATTTTCTTTTTAAAGAATTTTACTAGATGCGTTATAAATGTATTTATTTATTAGGATATAAATACCCATTTGCATAAACTAAAAAATCATATCTCGGTTTTAAATGTATACTATCATTACTTTTTTAATTAAATACTATTTAGAAGTTCTTCTAAGTGAGAATAATTATTAGGCTCAAAAAATTTGGTATAATACCATTCTTTGTTTTTATCGATTAATTTCTTCCTATGACGGTTGTTACTTATTCCTAACTATAGCACAGGGATGAAATGACGTTTGTGTTTATAAAAAGAGAGGTAGATTTTAGATTTTTCCAGAAGATTTTTTCACATTCCAACTCACATAAATTTGAAAGCGATCAAAGTTTTAATTATTTTTCAGTAGGTTTATCAAGGAGAATATTGATTAATTACGATTTTGACATATCACTTATTAAGTTGTTTTTTTTTATAACCCTGTTCAAATGACACTCTGACTGACTAGCCATGACATTGAATTTGACATAATTATTATTTATTAAGTGCAGTGTGATGAACAAGACAGCAACTGAATAGACCTTGAGTGACGATAGAAATAAGCGATTATAACAATTAACGGACTTTCCGTAGATTTAATACAAAAATAGAAAATTCCTAATTATACCAAACTTTCGGCTGTACCTAAAGTGAGAAATAATGAAATGTATCAAGTAATTTACCTATTACAAAAACATTTTATAATTAGGTCTTAAATTAATTACACATTTACTTTCATTTTATCAGGCGTGTATACTTGACAAGAAAGCAGTCTGCAGTAATGGTATTTATCAGTTATATAAAGTCATTATACTTATTATTTATTAAATATCCTAAGATTAAGTTCTCATGTAATTTGGTAGTTTTCTTATTTTTGTTCAATGCAATAAACTTCATGGTCAATAACAAAAGTATATATAGTTCATAAATATAAAAAATTATAGATAAATTTTTACAGCTTACTAGTCCTGGTTCCTACTAAAATTATAAAGGGGAATGTTTATGAGGATGTATGGATGATTGATGCTTTTTCATGCAAAAACTACATTACGTATTCTTTTGAAACTTTACAGTAATGTAGTTTAGACGTTAAAATAGAACATAATGTCATTTATCTCAGAATTCCGTATAGTGATGACAGTTGTAGTATGCGTAAAGTCACTTTGTATATCGTTGCGTGACGGTTATTATACGTATTGTTTGAGTATACTTTATACATTTCTCGTTAAGCCCAATTCCGATGAAAACAACTAGTGTTAATATATAACCATTATGGAAGCTTCTTGGTGCGTCAGAATTTAAAAATACAGTAACAAAAACTTTTATAATCGTGAAATCACAGAGTGTTATTTGAGTGCGCCCGGCTTAATAATTTCAATATTAAATTTTATAGGAGTGTTTGTATGGGATGTGGAAGGCAAGAAGTATTTCGACTTCTTGAGTGCTTACTCTGCAGTGAACCAGGGACATTGTCACCCAAGAATCGTAAAGGCGCTAAAGGAACAGGCTGACCAACTAACACTAGTGTCAAGGTAGATGAAATTCTGTATTATTTGATAGTAACTTATTATTATTAGCATAGTTATGATAGATATTTCGTTTAAAAGTTCCTTTTATAAACTTTTACTATAAATCTATTTGATAATATTGGACATTTTAACGTAATTGTCATGTTAATATCAATTTTACGTAATATATATGGCTATTTTTTTATTTGTTTTAGAGCGTTTTACTCTGACCAATTAGGAAAATATGAGAAATTTATGACAGAGCTGTTAGGCTATGATCGTCTGCTGCCAATGAACACAGGAGTTGAAGGTGGGGAGAGCGCTTGCAAGATAGCCAGGAAATGGGGATATGACGTCAAGAAAATACCAAAAGATCAGGCAAAGGTATGACGTATTATGGTCGTCGTTTTTACTTCATCCAAAATCTGCACAATCTAATCTTCAATGGCATTTATTTAGTTTTTATTGTTAACGTAAAATTATTTTACATTGGCTCTTAATGAAAAATCTAAACATTAAACGAAATTAGTTTTAGGTCATGAAACAAAAATATTGATATAATATTTCATAGAGAGGAACTATATCGTCGAAGTATTTAATGTTAATTTAACTATTATGGTACTTAAAATATATTTCAGCCTGTAAATCAACTAACAACCCTAAGAAAATATTTAATTTTATCTCATGTATATTATATTTGTAATATGTAGATAATTTTCGCCGAGAACAACTTCTGGGGTCGCACGTTGTCCGCGGTGTCATCTTCGTCGGACCCTACTTGCTACGAGGGTTTCGGTCCTTACATGCCGTGTTTCCAGATGATACCCTACAATAATATACCTGCTCTAGAGGTCGGATTGTGTTACACATATATTTAAATAAAAAAATCTCATGACGTTTATCTTTAAAATTATTAAATGGCAACACTAACTGGTTATAAATATTTAGAATTCAGGCCAGAAATAAATTAAATAAAATAATAATCCATTTATCATAGAAAGCCCTCCAAGATACGACAGTAGCGGCTTTCATGGTGGAACCGATCCAAGGAGAGGCTGGCGTTATAATTCCAGACGATGGTTATCTAAAGAAGGTTCGAGAGCTTTGCACTAAATACAACGTGCTCTGGATCGCTGACGAAGTTCAGACTGGACTTGGTAATTAATAAAAATAATATTCTAATACATTTTACTTATAATGATCCATAAATATTTGAAGCTCGATGTTTTTTTAGTTTAATAAATATAATTTTTTTTTAATCTTTATGAACTATAAAAAAACTTAAATGAATTTCTTGCACAAGGTCGTACTGGCAAATTATTGGCGGTGCAACACGAGGGAGTGAAGCCGGACATTTTAATACTCGGGAAGGCTTTGAGTGGTGGAGTCTTGCCGGTATCCGCTGTTTTAGCTAACAATGATGTCATGGGGGTGAGTTTGTTTTATTATTACTATATTGTAAATATTTCCAAGAAGACTAATTAATATACGATCGCGTGCAGGTTATAACGCCGGGTACACACGGGTCAACGTATGGCGGAAATCCTCTTGCGTGTGCTGTAGCTACTGAGGCTATTAAGGTAATTATTATAAAATGGGTTTAAATTCTGATGATAGGTTAAATATTCAAAAAGCTGATTCAGTAATTAAAAGTTTCTGATTATTGTAAATTTTTTTTTTTATTATTTAGGTACTGTTGGAAGAAAAGTTACCAGAGAATGCTGAGAGGCTGTGTAAGGTGTTCCGCGAGGAATTGGAAAAGATTCCTAAATCGAAAGTAGTGGCGATTAGAGGAAGAGGACTCATGTTTGCCATTGATGTTCACGCGAGTAAGTTGGGTTCAACTAATTCAAGATCTATATATAGAATTTATATTCAATACAAAAACTATATTGGCTGAATTAAAAAAAAGTTTAAATCACTTCTCAAATATGTCGATTGGTGTTATCTGTGGCTCAACAATTAATATGTCATTTAAGGTATTGGCGCGTATGACGTATGCCTGCGACTGAAGGAAGCCGGTCTCTTAGCGAAACCAACACACGGACAAACGATAAGACTCGCACCACCACTAGTTATAACGGAGAAACAAATAAGAGAAGGAGCTGCTATCATACAAAAAGTTTTCCAGAAATATTAACAAGTTCTACAAAGTGATGTCTTCATAGACTTGTCTATGGTATATCGTTAATCGACTCCAGATCGTAATTGGTCGTTTGTAGTATTCGGACTAAACATTATATGTTATAACTTATTAAAATAAATGTATATTTATTATAAAAAAATAAAACGTTATTATTATTATTATTTTTATACACGTATCACGCTGTGCTACTTAGTTGACTAGAGGTTTATTAAGAGACTGGCGGATATTCGAAGAGGGCGTCCATAGAAGAGTAACATTTAAATGAATTACTGACATCAGAATCGCTAATTTTGTTTTACCTTCAACTGATGGAGTCGTGATACGTGAAGACTGAAGATGGCAAACAAGCGTATTTCTGTCTTAATGGTAACAGTTAATACATGTTTATAATTCTTTATGACCTGCATCCAAAGCTTTACATTACTTTTATAGTATTAAAATTACACAAAAAATTCGTTTATAGATCAAGTCGTCAGATATCGTGAATCGGCCACATTGTGTTTAATTTCGTAAAACATTGTTTCGAACTCATCCGACTGCGACGAAATAGAAAAAAGGTTTAGTTTTAAAGTTGAACCTCAACTAAAAATTAAAGAATCCATTACGAAAAAATGTTAATCTTTCCATTATTGCTGTCAGTATAACCAGTCAAAAGCTATCAAATCTAAAATAGCAAAATGAGATCTAAGACTTTCGCGAGTATTATTCATTTAAATACTATAGCAAGCTTGGGATTTTTGAGCCCAATCATGACAACTATATATATCCTTATTTTTCAATTTTTATATCAAGAATCTGGCTAATCATTAATATATAAATAAAACAAGTATATTTACTGATTACAATTGATACTTCATGTATGCCGGGATCGCCCCTTTTCTCCGAGGGAGTAAGTCCGGTCTTTGCCAGGACCGGCCAGTCGCTGGTGTGCCCTGTTGCTGACAGATCCGGGGTGCACCAACATAGCGGCCGATGGCTTTCGCAGTGGTGGTACTTCATGTATAAAATTAATTTCGAATCGTATTTCATTGCAATATCTTTCGTATTCGTTTGTATCTTGTACATATATATATTTTTAATGAGATCTAAGACTTTCGCGAGTTTTATTCATTTAAATGAAACTAATATATTTTCGGATATACTACGCGGATTTTATTATTTTAAAACTACATAATAATCAATATAATATAAAAATAATAAAATCCGCGTAGTATATCCGAAAATATATTAGTTTCACTTAAATAAATATATATTTTAAATTTTCCCTGTAATCTACAGTTGAATTATAGAAGTCATTAAAAGCGAAACTTTAATGGTTAACTATTTTATACAATAAATTTTCGAACTACGTCACAACATAAATAAAACTGTCATTTTCATTGTTTTTTTTTCAAACAATGTTAAAGTTAATACTAGTATTTTTTTATAACTCATCTCGATAACTTCATCTACAAGAGCTAGATCCGATTTAACCTTGGATTTAAAGCATTTACAGCTATATCTATATATATGTATATATGTATATATATATATATATATTATATGTATTAATATGAAAAATACAATTAACCCGCCAAAATTTATCAGACGACATATTTTTGTAGTCCACAGCTTATATATACAAACAATCTAACAAAGCGCGCGTAAATTCAAAATAGAACTACTAATTAAATTTGTAGCACGCGATCCATAAAAAATGGCGGGTGATAAATGAAACTCGTGACGAATAAATTATCGTGTATCATAATATAAAATATATATTTTACAATACATGTCACAACGCAATTGAATCACAGTTAATTGAGGTAAATACTTGCACGATTACTATATAGACATTTGGTATTCCTACGTATTGTATCTACCGAACTAAACTAAATATACTGGTATTTATTCATTATCATATAACTAGGAGTCGAGCACTCCCAGTTGTGTCCTCATTGTGTCACAGAGTTTAGATAAAAGTACACTCTCGTCTAAATTCATCTTCGGACTCTCGAGCAAACCTGAAAAAAATATAACACAAGTGAAATTATATTCTATTTTATGAAAGCTGAACGTCCGAGTGACCTTCGGATATGCGAGTCATTTTTAAAGAGAACATTAAAATGTTACACTCGAAGCAATTTAAAATAATAATAAAAAAAAACATTGACAGAAGGTGCGATGAAATGTAACATTTCAACACTATAGAATATTATTTACGTCAAACGTCAAATTAGAATTGATGGGTTGCAATGAATACATATATATATATATATGTATTTAAGCTATGGCTTTTGATATAATTTTACAGTTCTTGGTATTCTCATTAACCATCATTGCCACTAGTAACAGTTTGATGTTTTTTGTTTATCTGTGATCTTATTTATTTCTTATCTATATCTATATATAAAGGTCGTTTTAATTTACCGTTGTTAATACAATCCCAACATTCTTGTATCTGGTAAGCAAGTCCAGCGCTGTTGTGGAAATGAAACTTGTATTTGCCCTTCGGCAACGTCCATTCGGTACTATTCGCTGCTGATATGTGCAAAACAGTTGGACACCAAAAATAGTCCAGCTGCAAGCGATTATATTTAAAAATTATTATGCCGTGAACACATTATGCCTATATAATAAATCAAACTATTCGTTTGTTGTTTGACATTGAACTTTTTAATATCTTAGGAAAGGATATTAATTACGTTACATTCACGCGTATGGGGCCGTGGTTACAAGTTAATAAACAACATCAAAGACTCTCTTTAGAACATCGAAATACAATCTATAAAAGAAAATTTTTTCATCAAGATCCTTCTTCTCATATTTAATCTCTTAAATAAATGGATTCAGTTTAACGAGATAATAACTTGGAAACACTAATTTTAGTCAAATAAAATATTGAAAAATATTTTTTTTTCATATACATACTTATAATATTAATGGTTCTAAATTTATGCGTATAAAAGCCCAATTACATGGCGTTATGGCAGAACAAAATGTTCCTAGTGCCGTCCGGATATGAATTTTTCGTTCTTTATAACAGCGAAGTCTTATTTGACACATAAACAAGTTTATAGTTTCTATTTTAGGACTTCCATTTCTGAAGGCTAAGACCTTTAATAAACTGTGCGTGACGATCAATATGTCCCAAATTAGAACACGTCAAGAATATTCCACGGAGAATTACGTTGAACAGAAACGACGTCCGTTTTTTATTCGCGTATAAAATTTATTATAATTACTTTCATAATTTCAAAAATTTTGTAAGGATAAAATTCTGAGAAATATTTTTTAATAAGTAATACATATTTTGTTACAAACAGAATAGACGAATATGAATATAAGTAGAATATACAAGTCACGTAAGGTAGTTGAATCATGAATGTACATAAATTTCAAATGTCGTCAGTGACGTCACCGCATCTAGTTAAAAGATTTTTGCCATGCTTACTATACTTCATATGGTAATGCGATGGAGTACACTCATATATATTGTAAGGAATTTGATCTTAATTCAAAGCAATTATCGCTGAGGATTCCGTTCCATATATTTTATTATTATTGTCATATAAAAACTTTTTAATGGAATAGATTTTTTTTATGCTCTTTTATATCGTGTGCAACTATTTTTATTTGTATAAATATTTTATTATATGGCCACATTATATTTAATATTATTACATTTTACATCTAGCAAGGATAAGAACTTAAAGAAAATCCTGTATCGTCTGTGGAACGTTAAATGGAATCCTTGATCCTTTCAACACCACCAAATATAGCCCGGCGATATTTGTAGGACGTTGTCTTTAGTCAAAACAGGTTTAAATAAACGACTTGTTTATAGTTTACGAATTCACCTTTGCCGTATGTGAATTACTGGCATAGTATTTTCTACATCATGTATAACTCTGCATATATCCTTGCACTACAATTAACGTTAATTGAAATGCAACAAAGACGTTTTTTGTTGTGCATAAGTTTTTTATTCTATTCATTGATGTGCAAGGACGTAAATATGATACCGTTCTTCTAGTCTGTCGTCAATCTAAACAGTCAAATCACATGCGACAAATTGATGGCCTATAAACTTTAAACTATATTTTTAATAATAGATGATTTAAATTCGTGGCAAACGTGCAAAATTTAAGACCAAAAATATATTAAGAAAAAACAGTCGTTAAATTAATTAGTAATATAGGATAATAACTTCAATACTTAAAATATAATCCACAAATAATACGTTGTTTACATTTAATATACTTAATTTTTTAAGATTTAATTTCGGTTGTTTTTTTTAATAGTTAATTTTTTTAATTATCTGTGACTTTTTAATTATCTTGTTCCAGAATTCAGAAATAATAAGTCACTGTCTAGATTGTATTGGAACACAAAATATTGATTAGATATTTACGCTACTTATGTATGTTTAAGGTAAATGTTTTCCTTGAAACGTTGGATTTAAATACGGTTAACCTTGATTTTGTTTTGGAAGGTTGCACGACTTATTGTTGTACAGATTTTGTCTGCGAAGGTTTATCTTGTAATGGCGCCACAAACAGAATCACAAGAAAAACAATAAAATTTCAATTGATAAGATACATTTAGTCAGAATGAGATTATCTTTATTTATTTAAGGAGGGGAATTCCATATACGAATGCAACTATTTGATAAGAAGTCTTATGTGATCGTGACATCAAACTGTCACACAAATATTTTAAGCACTTTTTTGCCCACTGATGTTTAATTAATTGAGTTCATAATTATTGTTTTTGTGTTATTACTTAATTATATATATTTTTAGTACCTAATAAAAACTTTTTAGAAAGTTAATTTTTAAAGTAAAACTTCTAATGCGACTTCCAACAAGGTTGCGTTAAATGTTCAACGCTCCTGGAGAGGGGGAATAGAAAGAGACGGAGTGAAAGTGAATGGGTGGGTCAATTTTAAATTGTAAGCAATGTTTATACAGTTTGTTTTAAACAATCAATATAAGTTCTCTAAAAATTGGTTTCTATCTCTTCCTATTTTCATTTCCACATTACGAATCATCACTTCTTCCGCGCGGAGTGATTCCAAGCAACTTTTTAAAAATTACATTTAGTTATTATATTAACAGATCGCAGACGTGGTTCTGCTCGCATGTGTAAAATTTAACGAGTTCAATTATTCTCTTCATTGCGGTATTTGTGTAAAGGAAAATTTTATACGTTATTAAGTACTGAAGACTGTATATATATTTACATTTATTATTAACAGGATACTTACATGTATGGTTCCTTTAGTACCATTTATTTCCGCTCTGTTAGCGAGCGCTGCCCTCGTATGCGCCGCGATGGTAGCCGTTCTACCGTCTTTGTATTTTAATGCGCAGGACATTGATTCGTCAACCCCGGTCTTACTCAAATGCCCGGTACACATAATATCTGTCGGCGGTTCCTTGTATATGAATTGCAGCAATTGTAACATGTATATACCTAAATCCAACACAACGCCGCCGCCCAAATCTTTCATCCTAAAAGAAATACCTGATTTTTCTACACAAAATCGCATACATTTAATATTCTATATTTTTAGAATTACATATATTAATTTATTATAAATCATGGTTTTAATTTTAAAGAATATGTCGATATATATAGATGTGTTTTTTGAATTGAACTATAAATAGTGTTAGACCGATTCAAAATAACTGGGGCGAGATTTATACTGTAATGGAATGGCCACGTATTTAATGAGAGGTTTGAAGATATAATAAAATATAATGCCGTAAACAAAAACATACAGATTCCTTTCAATATCATTAATTTCCACACCGAATTGCACATTTATATGATATATGTCACCCAAGCCGCCGCTAGTGATGTGCTTGTCCAAAGCGTCGTAAGCCGGGAAGAACCTAGACCACATCCCTTCGAGAAGAAACAGTTTTTTTTCCCGCGCTAAATCCACTAGGGATTTCGTTTGTTTATATGTCATGCCCATAGGTTTCTCACATAAAACGTGTTTACCATTCTCTAACATTAGCTTTGTTACTTCGTAATGTTGCAAGTTTAAAACGCTGACGAAAACAATGTCTGAAATAAAATGTGAGTGGCTAAGTCTGAAATAAAATGTAAGTGGCTTAGTCTGAAATAAAATGTAACTGGCTAAGGGGATAGTAAAGAAGAAGGCGGGATATAAAAAAAAATCACTTTGATAGATAATAATAAAGTTAATGGAGTATAAGTACTGATTGAACTTGACCAAGTGATATACGCGTTCGAAAACAAATACGCAATCTAATACGTGTATTACGAATATGTCGCTTTATGTTAAAACAATTCTACTAGAGATGTGACCTCACTTGGTAATACTAGTATAACTTTTCAAGTTCAAATATAAAACTAGTTACACCACGAGTACACGTAGTCGGGATCGTTGACTAATGTCATATAAACAATATCTAAATACATTACTTATTGAAAAATGTATGCTGTCAAACTAAGTAATGTTTCATACTTTTACACAATGTTTTTTTTTTGGTATCGAAAAAATATTTGTCAAACGACCTTGGATTAACAACAGACCGTAATTGCGTAAAGGTAGATAGATAATCAATAGTGATTTGGTCCAATAAAATTTACAAAACAACGAATGTCATACCAATTGTGTTGTCCGCTGCGATCGCATCGTAGCCTTCATAGGCAGTGCTAATATTATGGAGCGTTGCCAATCTGTAAACACGATCCAAGTCTTTACCAGCCACAGCTGTAACCTTGTGCTGTTCAGGCGACAGAGACGCCATCGCCGTTAGGAAGTCATGAGCAATCATCCCAACTCCGGCTACACCCCAATTTAATTGCTTGCCCATCTAGAAAAATATTGGCCGTTAATTTATTGTACAAAATCCCAAATAAAATAGAATAATTTAATTGATTTTTGCGGTCTTCAATTGAACAATAGTGACAATTAATATTTAAACGAGAATAAAATAATTATATCTCCATATAAGGAAAGACATAATTGTTGTGTGGGTGGGTATCTTAAAAAATTGTAAATGCTTACACCGGGATAATTACGCGATCATATTATAAGAGATTATGTAAGAAAATAACAGGTTGATTGGATTTTATTTATTTATTTTTTTAATACTAAAGCTATATCTATAGATAATCATTTTCAAAGAAGTTGTAACTGGCCAGTGTTGATTAAATAAAAAATAACAAATTTAATATTTTAAAAATAAATGTATATTTGAAGTTATTACATGTCACGAAATCACTCAAGCCGTTTATGAGTCTTGCTTACCTTGTCTTAAAAAAATTTGATAAAAATTTTACCTAATTTAATGATAATAATGTTTACAGATAACGGTAATGTTTGATTGTGGCTGTATTAGCAGTAACATATCTTCAAACTAAAACCATCGCCCAATGTATCAACTATATATATGTAAATGTGTTGCTTAGCGTAATTCAATATGATTTACACTACAAATATAATGTAACCGGACACTGCCTTATATCCAAATAGTTTTTATTTATGATGACAGTATAAAATTTTATCAAAACAAAAATGGAGCCAACACTATCTTTTATCAATCAATTTTAACTGGACACATTGAAAACCTTGCAAGTCATTAATGTGCTTCAGAAATAGCTAGAGCATTACTATTGGCCCACAGATTATTAACATTGAATGGTTATGTATCATGAAGATTGTGTGGACGTCTCATAACATTTTTATGAAATAAACAAACGGAGACATTTGTTTGAAAACATTGTTTTTTTATTACAAGCAACACATTCAGATAGTGCATACAACTCACAGCTTTCAATAACATACCATACCCAACTACTAGCTTTAATTCTGAAATTTAAGTAATTAATGTTTGCCCTAATCAGTATTATTCCAAAAAAAAAAAAAATATGAATTTCTTAAATGTATTTTAGTGTCTCAAATAAAAGGAATGGAATGAAACAATTAACATAAATTAAAGAGAGCCGAGACAATACATCATAACTTGCTAATGACTTCACTTAAGACAACTGTGTGAGATAACAACTGTAGATTATAAAACTGTATCATAAAGCATTACCATAACTTAAATTATGTTTAAATAATATTATATCATTAAATATATATTTAAATGTGTCAGGGACTGTTTTAATGCCACTAAGGACCTGGATATCATGTTAGATCTGAAGTCAAACAAGACTTATGCTCTTTTAATAAAACATGAATGTTTATTTTATTTTGAAATTAATATCACCTGGTAGTTAAGCAAGTAAGACAACATAATTTTATTTTAATAATTAAATTACTTTAGTGGCAAAACTTACGTGCTAGTTTAAAGGTTTTTGGTGTTATTTGAATTTTTATTTTTTACTTACAGTTACTTGTTCAGGCATCGTTTTTAAATTTGTCGAACGGAATTCTTTTTACCCTGTAAGAAAAGTACTTAATAAAATCTATATCAATTAATACATTTAGAAGTACTGTAAACAAGTTTATGTCGTGTAAATTTTAATTTGTTTATTAATTTATTGTAAAAAGTTAATAAATTAGATTTTATAACTCTAGTAAAAATTAATAGCGGACAAGAAAACGGCTAAGTTTACCTAGAAATATTGAATACTCCGTTCATACACTTGCAGCACGATTACAGAAAGTTGTAATTGGCAGTTATAATACTCTTTGGAGGAGATCACGAGACAATCATAACTGACAATTTATGAACGATAACAGCTTTTGGTAAGTTTACTCACGACCGCAATCGCTATTACAACATATCTGACTGAAATTCAAATTTAAATTTTGACAAGTGACAGACTATTTTGTGTTTCTTTCATGCTGGCTCACATATGTTTCATGTATAGAAGTTATGAATGTCATTTATATTTGCAGAAAAGGGCATAAAAATACTTAAAGATTTTTTTCCTTAAAAATTGATCAAATAACTGACCCTATGAGGAGAGATATTTTATAATATTCATTGACATAAAATTTTTTTGTATTTTCAAATTAGTAAATGTGGGGTATTATTTCTAACAATGTTAAATTGTTTTAAAAAATCTATCTTCTTCAGTTGTTAATAAGCACTTAGAACATGTCAGTACATACCTATATTTTAAATAGAAATTAAAAGAGTTAAATTTAAGTATATCTTAAAGTTTAATATATTAATACTTTTATATTTAGGCAAATAGTATTAAATTTATGGGAAAATTGTTTAAGAAAATGTGACACTTGATTTTTCTATAACATCATTTTGACATTAAAGGTTCATATGTCATTCTATTTTTATTTTTAGATGTATAGTTGCCTATTTTATTTTATTCTATAATCTAGTATTTACTAAGTTCTATATACCTAATACAAATATGACTTAGGCTAAACGGCGTAGTTTGCCTTTTTCTTTGTTTAAGTGATATATTTAGTAAGTTTTAAACAAAAAATGAAGTTAATTTTATGGAGATCATACACAAAAGCACGAAATCGTGGTATATTAAGTGGATCAAATAAGAATTCTCTTTGTTCACTATGTTCTCTATTTATTAGAGGTTTTTCTGAAGACAAATCAAGTACTGAATTCAGTGATAGTACAATATTAATTGAGAATGGCTGTCATGTGCAGGAACTTCCTGTTGTTGTTCGAAAAATGAAAGATTTAGCGGATTTAGAGAACCCTCAAGCAGAATCCCCTCAAACTAACACCGACAGTCTTAATTACCACCTAATACAGGAAGAGTTTAAACAATGCAATAATCTGAGGGAAGTGTTCTCACTGATAACTAAATGTATAAAAATAACTCCAAACATTGCATTAGGCGCCATAGAACGTATAAATGACATAGAAAATGATATAAGTCACAATATATTCAACAGTCAAGGCAGTCACTTAAACTTTGCAAAAGGTGCTATTCTGGAGAAACTCCTAAAAGTTGTAATGAAGACTGAAGACACGCAGACAATATTAAATATCCTTAAGACTTCATCTACCTTAATGGAACCATACAAACCTAGATTCTGTGATGAATTACTGCTCAGAGTGATAGATAATAAGTTAACCATTGATCAGATATGTGAATTTTATAATTTTCTCATAAGTAATAATTGCGAACAGAAATATTCCGAAACTATTGATAAGTTATGGGTGGGTCTGATTGAAAATGAAAAGGATATAAATGAGCAAAACATTGTACAAATATTTTCTATTTTATATGGTTTAAAAGTAAGCAAGAAAACTATTGTTAATTTGCTGGAACAAAAATTGTCAGAACTATGGAGTAAGATAAAAATACCAGCAATGCTTGAGGTTCTTGACATTTTTATAGTTGAAAAGTATTTTTCGATGCAGTCCTATCATGTTCTGGGATATTGGTTATATGCTAATATTCATGCGTTAGACGATGATGCATTGTTGGACATAATAACGAAATTCACACGCCTCAAATACAATGACAATCAAATAGAAGCGGCTGTCGAAAAGTTTCTCAAACTCAAATCATCTAAAATTAAATCGGAAGTTCTGATAATTGGTATATTAAATTATTGTATGCAATTTAAACTTCGCAATAATTTAATATTAGAAATAAGCAGTCGGTACTTTTTGGATAATTTAGAAGCGATACCATCAAGTTTTTTGAAGTCTTTCATTTATACATATGGATATTTATCATATCAACCGAAAAATTCAGATTTTTGGCCGGCAGCAGAGAAGGTTTTATTGGAAAAATATAATAAAATGAAAATTGAAGATCTCACTGATATCATTTTATCGTTCATGTATTGTGGTCAGTACCCATTGAAATTAGTACAGAATGTATTTAAAATTGAGAATACGTCAAAGATAAACAGCACAGATGTTTTGAAGAGGTTACATTTAATCGATACTTCTTTAACGTTAGCGTGTCACGAATATTCTGGTCCGTTGTTACCCAAAGATCAATGTTTCAAACCAGTATTACAAGATGGTCGAATAAAGAATATCATAGAAAAAATTCTGCATCACATTGAGATTTTATACGGAGACACTATGACGATAACAACATCCTACTTATTACCCAATTTTTGTTCTGATATAACATATTTAATTGATATTTTGCTGCAACCTAAAAATGACAGTGGAAATACATTTAATTGGAAATCAAATATGGACAGAAGTGACAATATAGGAATATTAATTCATCTGCCAGATCACTATTGTTCTGATGATGAGCTCATTGGACCACAGGTTATGAAAATACACCAATTAAATATAATTGGAATCAAAGTAATAGGTCTCAAGTATTCTATGCTTAGTAAGTTTTACACATCCCACAATATTACTGGCCTAAAGGATTATATAATAGCAAATATGAAATAAAAAAAAAAATCATATAGGAATCTTTTGCTTATGATAAAAGTTATTGTCTTCCAAATATGAATTTAAAATATGTATGTGAAGAGAATAAAAAAGGTCATAGAGTAAGAAGATATTTTTTTTATACAAGTAAAAGAACTAAGGTTAAAAAAACTAAGGTTTTTTAACTGTAATTTTAATTAAAGAATATACTTGTCAATCATACTTTTAGAATATGTAAGTTAATTATTAAATATTGTGATATTAGTATAATGTCTTTGTATATTTTAAGGCAAATTTAGAACAGTGTAATATTTTTTAGAATAGAGTACTAATAAAAGGAATCGAGTTATTATGTGTTAATTTTTGTATGCAACCTGAATTTATTTTTCTGTTTCCCATTACATTGTTAACGAAAGTCAAAGAAAAATAAGTTTTTTTCATTGTTGTCTAATTTTGTTGGAATACTAACGATTTGGCACTAATTACATCAAATATAAGTTTTCTTTAAATTTTAATTAAATTTTATAAACAATATGGGGTATTTTGGTAGACGTTAAGTGTTGTACGAATTAAGATTATTATACGTCGTGCTTTGTACTCGATATCAATAACCCGAGAAAATATATTATTTCATCCACATCAACCTGACACTACACTAGATAAGGGCAGTAATTTTTTTTCTTTAACAAAAATATATTAATTTTATTGCAGATATTTGAATTCACTCGCTTACGGATCTTGATCGTCCACTTCAGTCGCCTTTTATTGCTTCGCGACTAAATACTAGTTTCAACTTATCAGTGTAGGAATATTTTCCAAAGTAAATTTACTCTCGTCGTCCTTCTCGGGTGCTGATTCCTCTTCATTGCAATGCTGTCAAAGTGACTGTTTCTTTATACATTGGTGATTCGAATCATTCCGTTTGCATGGTTTTTGTGTAACTGTGCGGGTTATACTTTACCTTACATACATTGTTACTTTGTAGTTATTTCTGTGGGAATTACGTCTCACTAAATGCAGATTAAATCACCGTGCAAATTACATATGGCGATTTCCATACTAACGTGGTATGCCTATGGCTCCTAGGAGTACCTATCTTACCCGTCTATATAGGATAGAAAACTGAAAATTGGTTTATGCTTTACCCTACGGGAATACGTCACACCGTCAATTAAAGAAAAACGATGGCCTAATAATAGTTATTGTTACCATGGGATCTGACACTGATGAGACTGATGAGACAGCGAGTGGTCCCTGGACTAAAAGATCCCAAACGCGCTCATTTAGAATTATAGGCGATATTTCCTTGCCATGAAAGTCTTTGTAAAGGAACTAGGTAGCTATCAAGTATTGTTAAACGTTCATTCTTCTGCGGTCTCTTAGTAACTCACGTGAGTGGAACGCTATACTGACGACTCAGGTCATTCAGCCATGGAGATCATCTCGGCAACCAAATGTCCGATCGAGTTTTTTTGTTCGATGGTCCATTATCTCGGGTGGTTTTTACAAAAAAAAAATTGATGCGACAGTCAATAACCATTTTTGGGCCGAAAAACGGAAGCCAAGTCCTAAAAACGATTTAGTTCCGAAACGCTGAGGTCGCTTTACTCAATTAGCACTGAGAGCTTTTTTTACTCAATTCGAACTGAGAAAAGAATGCGTATTTTAGTATAACAGATTGGGTGGTATACTCTTCCTGCATTATATATGTCGCTAAAAGGATTTGAAAATGGTGGAAATCAAAAATATTATTGTTTTTCGCATCTTACATCCGATTTAAAAGTCAATTTTGTAGCTGATGCCAATTCTAGGAAAACCCACAGTTTCGATCGGGAATTGGCCGAATTCGCTTGACACAATATCCAATAAATTTGGAATCTCAGATATACGAGACTCGTAGACTCGTTTGCGAGTGCAGTAAAAAATTATTATCATGGTTTAAAGACCCAGATGCATTCCACAATATGTAGGTGAACTAAATAATTCTCAATGACTTCTCATTTTACCATAATAAGGTTCTACGAAAAATAATGGCATAACAAGTGACTAAAGGTAGTCCCACAAAAATTCCATGTAAATAATATAATATAATCCTTATAAATCTCAGTGAACCCAGAAAAAACGGAAACAAGGATTGTATAGGATACAACCTTTCATCAGACGTCATAAAATTGGCCCCTAATGACAAAGCAAAAATATTTCGTTCCAATATCGGGAACGTCCAAAACGATTGACTTTAGCTACCGAAATTGCAAATATACTTAGAGCTGTTCTCCAAAATATGTGCTACGTTACTTGCACTTACATACAAAGTTCAAACTCTATCCTAAGTAAATATTTCAAATATTAGTATTGTCCAAAAGAAAATCCTTATAAAAATCCAAATCTTGTTTCAACTTTAATGACTGTCAGTAACTTTAAAAGAGTTTGACTCGCTCAATCAGTAATACGCTAATTAGAGACTACACATAGCTAGCGGTAAAACGATTTACTCTTTATTACTTTTAGGGCCCCATATAAGTCTGTCATAAGTAAGTCAAAAATTAAGCCACTGGATCAAATAATACACTATAAGATAGTTAGTTCTATTGACATATCGGCTTGCTTTACTCACAGTGCGCGCCACGCAACTAGACAACTAGGTGTCATTGGCCAAATACGAAAGCAGGCGGCTTAATTGCAAACACTTGTTCTTTTGCTAAATTTTGAAAATAAAATTTTAGGTCATAGATAAAATTATAGGTATAAGTTCATAAATAATTAATTATTATCATTTTACTGTACGTTTTCTTTGTGGTCAAATATAAAGATCTCTATATTCGACTAAATATCCATTCTGTTATACTATATAAGTAACTAGATTTAGATTAGTAGTTGCACTTATATACTTTATGAACAAGTTAAACTCTTTTGTGAGAGTTCATATAAGTTATTCTCGTTACTTACTATATTTATACTTACTCTCTTATATACTAACTTTCGTTATATACCAACACTCCTTGTACACTTACTCTACTTATATACTTACTGTACTTATAAACTTACTCTAGTTATATACCTACTCACCTTATATACTTCCTCTGCTTATATACTTACTTGCCTTATATAGTGAGTGAGTGAGTACTTACTCACCTCATATACTTACTCTCCCTATATGCTTATTCGCCTTACATACTTCCTCTACTTACATACTTCCCTTACTTATATACTTACTCGGCTTATATACTTACTCGGCTTATATACTTACGCTCCTTATATACTTGCCCGCCTTATATACTTACTCCACTTATATACTTACTCCACTTATATACTTACGCTGCTTATATACTTAAACTGCTTATATACTTACTCGGCTTATATACTTACGCTGCTTATATACTTGCCCGCCTTATATACTTACTCCACTTATATACTTACTCCACTTATATACTTACGCTGCTTATATACTTACGCTGCTTATATACTTACTCGGCTTATATACTTACGCTGCTTATATACTTACGCTGCTTATATACTTACGCTGCTTATATACTTACTCGGCTTATATACTTGCTCGGCTTATATACTTACTCCGCTTATATACTTACGCTGCTTATATACTTGCTCGCCTTATATACTTACGCTGCTTATATACTTACTCGGCTTATATACTTACTCGGCTTATATACTTACGCTGCTTATATACTTACTCGGCTTATATACTTACTCCACTTATATACTTACGCTCCTTATATACTTGCCCGCCTTATATACTTACTCCACTTATATACTTACTCCACTTATATACTTACGCTGCTTATATACTTAAACTGCTTATATACTTACTCGGCTTATATACTTACGCTGCTTATATACTTGCCCGCCTTATATACTTACTCCACTTATATACTTACTCCACTTATATACTTACGCTGCTTATATACTTACGCTGCTTATATACTTACTCGGCTTATATACTTACGCTGCTTATATACTTACGCTGCTTATATACTTACGCTGCTTATATACTTACTCGGCTTATATACTTGCTCGGCTTATATACTTACTCCGCTTATATACTTACGCTGCTTATATACTTGCTCGCCTTATATACTTACGCTGCTTATATACTTGCTCACCTTATATACTTCCTCGCCTTATATACTTACGTTCCTTATATACTTACTTACACTACTTCTATACTTACTCTAATTATGTACTTTTTCTCTTTTATACTTACGCAAGTAAGCCAGTAAGTATGTAAGCGAGTAAGTATATAAGGCTAGTAAGTAAATAAGTAGATAAGTATATGAGTGCAAGTAATATATATGCCAATGTAGTACATATTTATATAAAGGTAATCATCAATATTAAAAAATACAATTCTCAAGAACCTCCTCCTTTGAATACGAAATTACAAAAATATTACGAAAATATAACGAAATCTCTGTTGGTTTCATACGTTTACTTTAACGTATACATTTTTTCCTCAATTTTTAATGATTCCATAATCAGGTCTTATTGTAATGACCATGGGACCACCTGTGGAGTTGACCCTTATCAATTAATAAATCCAAATCGGTTGGCGTTTAAGTTAATCCATCATTTGTCGTTCACATACTTAATTTTAACTTCAAACTCACAATATAAGCGCCATTGTCAGAACTGGACCAAATTGAAATAGTACAAGTGAAAACAGCGACAATCTCTTCCCTAATAGCCAACAAACATAAAAATTATAGAGGAATTGAGAACCTTCTCCTATTTTGAAGTCGGTTACAAAGGAGCACTAAATCAACAATATGTTAACACTAGCTTTTGCCCGCGACTTCGTTCGCGTGGACTTCGGGTGTCTCCGCAGCCCGTTGAGATGCTAGATACTCAGCATGCTGCCGACGTCGATCCTGGGACTGTTCGGGTGTCTCAGAAGCCCGTTGAGATGCCAGATATTCAGCGTTCTGTTGACGTCGAGCTTGAGACTGTTCGGGTGTCTCTGCAGCCCGTTGAGATGCTAGATACTCAGCATGCTGTCGACGTCTATCTTGGGACTGCTCTGGTGTCTCAGCAGCTCTTTGAGCTGCCTCACGCTCTGCTTGTTTAAGCCTTCGCAGTTCGGCTTGTGGAAACGTCTCGTTAAGTCTAGCTACTTTCATAGTTCGAGCTTTATTAGAGCTTTGGGAAAGATTAGACTTACGCTTTCGCGGCATAATTCTTAAGTACGTGTTGTTTCTATACTTCCAAAAAATACAGTACGGTAGTTATTGTTATGATTGTACTTTAATGCAATCCTTGCCTATTTAATTAACCTATCTATATAGTAATTCAATTATCAATGAAGTAATTCGTTATAATTAACCTATTTATATAATTTGTTATAATTAACGGTAAATAACCTATCTATATAGTAATTGAATTATCAATGAAGTAATTCGTAAAAATGAAGTATCTTTTTGTACATGTAACTCCTAACCAAAAAGAAACCTGGCAATAACTAACCTTAGGCCTATATTACTTAAAGTAGGCGACCATACGTTTTTATCAAATCGCTAGTGCCTTGAAAATTCGCAAAACGGACACAACCGTCAACGACGTCTGCCCTCACGCGTCTACCCGCGTTCGGGTCGCGCACTCAGCGATCAGCCACTTCTTCCCCACCGCACCTACCCCGCTCCCCCCACGCCCCGTTCGCCTGGCGCCGCTGCCGGTATTTATCACCGAAACGGTATTTATCGCCGAAATTGCTATGACTCTGCATTTTAAATCTGTGATATCTTCGAAAATATTTATTTAATTTACATGCTGTAAAAAGCCATATTGATCTTTATTAAATGCACAATGTATTTAAGATACTTAATTGGATAAGGATTAATACTGTATTGCTTAAAATCGCTTCGTAAATAAGCCATTATTTCTCGTACAAAGTAAAGGATAAAAAATGGTTATTGTGGGTTATTCCTAAGAGATAAATATATACCATCACGGACATTTTTGTAGACCTTTTTAAGTTGTACAATACTGTAGTAAATTGTTTTGATCTATCTTGTAGGATTCAGTCAGCGTTTGCAATGTAAGCGCAAAAAATGAGTTTTTTTTACGACCTCACATTAAAAACCTCAAAAATTTTAGTCTTTGTGTTATTCTGATGTATAAGCTATATTGTGGTAAAGTTTCATTCAAATCCATTCAGTAGTTTTTACGTGAAAGAGTAACAAACATCCATACATCCATACTTACAAACTTTCGCCTTTATAATAATAGTAGGATTAGTATTTTGTTATAGCACTGTAGAAATACATATGTACCTACTCTTGTTTAAATCATGATTTTTATTATTTAGACACGATTCCTTAGACCTGGCTACTTTCAACGTCTGTAATGTGTGGACAAGATAACACTTTCTATTACGAGTTACTAATCACCAGGACAAAGAACGAGGTATAATAGTTAATGATTAAACGTTTACGTAAATAAAGTTCTTCCATATTATACAAGGTGTTCCTCATCAACAGTTACCAAACAGGTTTGAAATTTTTAATACACCGCACACTCGTGACGAAATAAGTTTTGCGTTCAGTAATTACACCACAAAGAGAACATTTTTGTATAATATGGTCTACAAGAGCTTTTGAATAAGTATTTTATCATTATCTTTAATTAGTGATTAATAAAAGAAATAAAAATTCAGGTTAGCAACTTTTTAACCCACTTGAAAAAGAAGGAGGTTTCTCAATTCGACCATATACATGGTTTTTTCTCTTATAAATGTTCAAAATATGATGATGTACTGTGGGTAGGTAACTCATTAACGATCTACGCTAACATGTGACATAGTACGGTTGCCCGTTTTTAATCTCCTCATATACCAAAAAGTAATTTTCAAATTATAACAAAAATAACAAAATTTATAGAATAAAAATCTTTTAAAAAAGTTTTTTTATCTGTTTTTATTCAATGATTGCTCCCTCTTTAGTCTAAAACTATTGATTTTGAACTTAGCTCTTACCTACACTGGATATTTCTTATTAATTAATTATTTGAATGACTCGTCAGAAGTAAACTAATATACAATATATCTATATAACAGTTTCTCATCGATATATTGACTCACCACGATATCTCTGCAAGCATGAGGCGTAAAGACTTGTAGGTTAGGAATAATTTTTATCCGAGTTGCGATCAGCTAAGAAGGTATTTTACTAAACACGGATTGTTTCAGGGGCGCCAACATTGAGAAATCCCCGTTTTTTAAATTAGAGCTCCTACATGCTCAGAATTTCGTAGGAATCTTCTGTATATTATGATGTTGAAATTATAATATATAAGCGAGTTTTATTATAACTTATCCCGAATAACAGTGGCGTGAACACCATAGATGCAAATAAGCATTGCATACCCTACCCATATAACAACTAAACCTATATTGTTTAATTCTTACATACTTTTAATCATACATTACGAAATACAAATGTTTACAGACATTTAACATGACATTTGATTCAAGAATTGTTAAACGTGCCATCTATCAATGTAAAAATTTTCGATCGGCCGCCGCTCACTACTAGCGCCGCTATGCAGCTAGAGCGGCGATATGCATAACTACCCGGTGCTTATTTTCCATACAAAAAATCTCAAAGACGATCTACAAATCTCGTGTTGTATGCAGAAATGTTTGCATGTGTGTGTGCGAAAATCTGTTGGGTTGTATTCGAGAAGCACTGCATACTTTTTTTCGTTTAAAATTTGGTAGAAAGTCCGTTAATTGTCAATTGAAACGGGACTCTCTAATTGGTCGGTAAACTGTTCATATATTTTTTTCGCCATTTTATTATTATTGAATATTGTCATTTGTCTTTCTAAGCGCTAGTGAATAAGTTTTAATTAGCTAATTAGTAAATAGTGAATTAATTTATTAACGAATTATGGAAAATTATAGCTGTGAGCTCTGTGCTGGTGATGTGTGTTTATCGAAATTAATTACGATTAGATTTTCAGTATTGTCGTTTGATAATAAAATTAAAATAATTACAAAGGGAATGTGTATGACCGGTTGAGATTTAACTAAAAGAAGGGTAATGTTATTCTTTTTAATAAAAAGTATTATGATTGTTTTAATTAGCTAGCAGGGTACACACAAATAAGTTATTTGTTTGTTGTTTTTAAATGATAATAATAATAAGAATGTTTGGATCTCCACTGGATATTCCGATTTAAATAACTTTTATAAAGCGTTGATGAACAGATCGTAATCGTTTTAAGGTACTTTCGTGGCTAAGAGGTAATTAAGAGATTCTTTACATTCATTTATACATTATGCGCGAATATTAACAATGTTTAAATGAAACTAATATTTTCGGATTACATATTCCCGACATTTCGATTACTTAGCAGCAAACGTGATCACTGCAGACACCTCGCCTGCATAATAATTATAAATTACTCGTAGTAATCCGAAAATATTAGTTTCATTTAAATGAATACTTGCGAAAGACCTCATTATTATCAATGTTTTAGAAGAGGAAATGATGAAAATTTGATTTTTTTTCAAACATATTCTGCTTACTCTACCCCAAATGTCTGTGCACGCCACTACCGAATAATGATTGTTGGGGTGAGTACGAACAATGAAATTTTTAAAATTTTTAAGCTATGGCTCCTACAGAGACAAAACTTTGCATAAATTTTCTGTTAGTACTGTTACAATAATTGAGTAACGAATCGTGCAATACCCCACCCATTACATAGAAGTAATATCTGTATTTTATGCCACTTGAAGCGTGCGGTTAACGACTATTATTTTGAGGAAATAACTTACACAAAAGGAGGTATAATTACAAGGAGGATTATGTTCTGCTAACAAGTTAATCTTATAAATAGATGAAAATACGACTTCCAGTTTTTTATTTCTTTTAAATTACATTCCGCTATCTTTTAAGAATGGCCGAATGTAAGTAATATGAATATATATTTTTCTAATTGTGTTATTGCTCGTACTTATTACGTTTCCATTTTCTTTTAGTGTTTATCTTATTAAAAATAAGATAATTTATTCTTAAAAAATACTTTGTCTTTGTTCGTGCCCTTTCAAGTATACTCGTAGATAATATATGAATAAGTCCAATGCTATTTAAACAAATGGTGATTTTATTTCATTCTTATATTACTTTTATACAAATATTTTAAAATAAATATATTAATACAGTTAAATATTCAACATATATAGTCGATATGGGCGTCACCTTGTTTTCAAGATTTTAAATTTATATTTAATTTAATTTATTGTTTCTTAATTGACTTATTGGAAGGGGGAAAATAATTTAATTTGCACATTTCTATTTTTATACTTGAGTACGTAAAATGGAAGTTAGATGTGACGGGATAAGGAAATATCGGGTTGAATATTGTGTGATCGAAGATAGCTAAATATAGAAATAAAAAAAGAATAATTGAATTATAATTTATTTTATTTTATAATACTCATAACATCTCCTTCACTGGCTAACCCGCTAGAATTATTATTTGAATAGTTTTAATTAATTTAATATAATTTTATAAGACAGCTTTTATATTTTCAAATATTTATATTGACAGATAAAATTTCATTCACATCAAAACCTTTGTTTTTCAATAAAATTTGATTTACGAAGCCGTTACATTTATGCCTATTTAGTATATATTCCCACAATTTAATGTTCTTCATAGTACTTAGGTAAGTCGGTGTTTGGTGACAAAATTTCTATTAAAATAAATTTAATATTAAAAATAATATAACGGTATTTGACCGTTAATTCTGGCTTAAAATTGTTTTAAATTAAATAAAAATGCAAAGTTTATGAAAAATGACAATAAAATCACAGTTAAATTATAATATGGCAACATTAGTTAATAGACACGCTGTTACTAAACAACTACAGCCAGAAATGATTTATCTATATTTTATAGCCAAAATGGTGTATCACAGCAACTCTAGCCTGAAATATTAAAATTTTTAATAAACGTGTTTAATGCTGGCTCACAGCCTAAAATCTAAAATAGACAATTTTATATTTTTAAATTACAAGACACTCGATAGAGCTAATTAATTAAATATATATTTCATATAATTTATATAATCTTATGTTATATTAGAAGTAAATACTTTTTTAGTAGATTGAATTTACGAACAGTCATTGATTCTATGTCAAGTTTTATGTGCTTCTGTGAGAACTATGGCTATACCTGTTCGTTTGTCAGTTAGACTTATAGATCCTAGTACGAGTTTGTATCGTTAACCTAACGACTGATTGTAAAAAGTTTTCCAATTTAAAAAATCTTAGGTAATCGAAAGTTCATATGGATGATGAAACTTGGAATGTGTTTATGTTGTTGAATCAAACTCATACTAAAATACAGGCCAGTATCATATGAATACCATTTTGTTACTCTAATGATTTTTGGTTATGTTACCACGAGAATCATCAATGTAATGTTAGAAAATTTTGAACTTTGGCACATATATAAACCTCGTTAGGTACGCGTTACTATATTGGGTGAAGGTTAAAAAAAAAATAAGTGTGCGATAATTTTTGACACACTTTTTTTGCACAATCAGAAAGTTAAAGGTAAAATAAACACATTGAGATAAATAAACTTTCAGTGCCTATTGATAGGCATAAATATTTGATAATATTAAATATATTTTTGTACCTATGGCTCTGTCGAAAGGAAGATATGTTTTATAGATTTTTTTGTCTGCTTTATATCACTATGTGATTTCGAATAGATTAATGAATATATAATTTTTTATTTATTTTAAATAATAAAATCCAACTTTGTTCAATAAATCTTAATCATATTAAGTGAAATCTGTCAAATACCCTTTAGTAAATGATCACAAAGTATCACTAAAGAAATTCAATGCAAGTGTAGTAACCTCTTGATGGTAACCTCATTTTATTTATTCTATGTTAGAATAACTATTCCGTTCGCTGTTTTTTATTTCATATTGTTTTTAAGAAATTTCACGTATTTTTTATGTTTTTTTCTTTTCTTTTACACGTCGATAAGTTTTGCCATTAACTGTAATTAACCGTTTTTAATTTGTAGAGAGTTGAAATACGAAGTGAGTTTAACAAATAGGACTTCGTTATCGAGTGAATGTTACGGATGATAGGAACTTTGTAGTTTAACGTTTTTAAAAGATCAGGTTGTTCGATTTTGTGAAAAATATTACTAGTGTTTTTTTTTTTAAATACAAGTCTCAAATAAGGTTTTATATATTAATATTCTCAGTGTTTTAACTCTCTAGGGGTAATATTAAATTTTTCTTTACTGTTTGTGATTTTATGAAGTTATTGTTTAGTTAATCTACTGGATAGATATTAGACACGTTGATTACATAATAATTATCATTATTTCACCTCAATGACGGGTTTCCTATGCTATTTTTTTTTTATCTAAAAATCGCAAAAGTGATATCATGCACTAGACTTAATCTATTTCAACCGTCTAATAGTCTAAGTATAATGTATCGAATGATGAGATAATTACCGCTTCACTACCTAATCTCTTAAGGACTAGGAATTATAAGAACATCAAATTCTATTTGGCAGTAACCTAACAAGTATAGGTAGTAAGTTACCAGAACTAAATTGACAACTTTTACATTGCGAGCTCGTTTTTAATGAAGCTTCGAAAAGGAAATGCAAATCAACGAGTTGATTTGTTTTTTTTAATATATCCGTTGGTTATTGGTATTGCCAGTTCCTTAAAAATATATTAGAAATTTAGACGTTGAGCTGTACTTAGAGTGGAACGATATTTACCGTACGACACGAGTTTTGCTTAGACAGTAATATATTAATAAATTTATTTGAATATCTCTTAAGTCTATCTTATAATAAGATCCCAACAAGGAATGTGAATGTCACCCTCATCAGGTAAGGTTATTCTAGAAGAGCTATCATCTCCTTACCATTAAAAACCTTCTGACCTCCGATACATTAAAAGTACAGATGACAAAAATGTTATATAAATGATCACAGTAAGAAATCAGCTAACTACGCGAATGTGCGCAAAAATACCAAGGTCCGACATCCACTAAACGTAAACTAATAAGAAAATTACGTTGTTTTTGTGTTTTACATTTTTTTTGTCATCGCAGTTACAATAAAATACTATGTGTACGTTACATATAATAAAATCATATTAAAAAATATATAAATTCAAATTAAAATCGTTCAGTGTGTTACGTATGACTAGTATCTATGGTGGTTTTAAACGAAGAATATACGTAAATAGATTAATTATTACCAATCTATAGTCCCATAGAATACCACTTGAGCAGACGTAATCTTAAGAGAACATAACACTACAAAAATTTCGTTTTGTTTGTCAAAAATCACATACTTAAGCAGTGTATATTTTTTTACATCAAAGATTTGCATATTTGTATTTTGGTAACTCAAACGCACACTTAGGTGTAAAGACAGTAAATATCAATAAAGTCATATAAAGTCTGGACTGCACAATAATTTACATTTTCAAAATAGGTTGTTATTATGATGTATATAAATATATAATAATTTAACTTTCTAATAGAGTAAATACTGCAGGTGTATAGGTTTGACCCTTGTAATATTTGTGTTTAAATAGCTATGTGCAGTCCAATACATATATTCTAAAAAATAACAGAACAAATTGTTCAAGTAACCTATGTTAAGGCTCATTTTAGATACACACCCACGTGCATACAACAGTAAATACTCTTTAAATAATCTAAGCGTCAAACGTAACAAAATTTAGATCTAATCTAATATTACGTCAAACAATATAGTCGTAAGAAAATACAATACATTACAAATGATAAATAAATCAATATGACCCGTTTCAGCGGGAATTATGCGTTTAAAAAACTATCAACAAGAGGTCCGAACGTAACGTTCGGAAATGAAGGAACAAATCACATAGATTAAAAGCGCAGAGGTAGCGCGGATAGTTCGATATAGAAGTTGCGGGACGCATTCACGAGTAGATAGTGATGACCTCGCGGCCTCCGCCACGAACCATCAGGACCTTCTCCAGTCCCTCCGTCAGCACCTCCAGGAACTCCATGTCTGGGGAGAGATTCATTAATATATAATTAATACAACAATAACCACATTATATTCATCTAGAATTTTATAGATTCAATGTATCTTTTTTATCTCAAAGGTTTTCTTTTTGTTTCAAATATGTCACGTTCGTTTGAATCTTTTTATAAAATTTCAACCAAACGAAGCTCTTCAGGTGTCAAGCACAGTTTAAAAATAGATTTTAGGGAAACTAGAAATAAATTGTATCTGGGTTCAAATAAGCATTGGACGCCCTATTTGCATGTCACAGCGGGTTCCATCGAGCCCGAGTGTACACTCACAGTTGGATTCCCTCTCGAGTTTAGTGTCGCGCGGCGGGCCCGGCAGGTTCAGTATGACTAATTGTGCGTCGTGTGAACGCGACACTATGACTTCATTCAGCTTAACGGCGGTGTGCATCCGTCGAACCGTTCCCTCGTCGCTAACATTCACAAAAGTTAGCTGGTTTTAATTCAAAATACTAACACTCTTACTAGAGATATTTTAAGATTGAAAACATCTATTTACGTCGTTATTCTGATTTGAATGAAGTGAAATAGAACGTAATTTGTCGGTTATTATTTTACTTTCGGATTAATCGAATTTATTTAGTGTTTTAACTAACATACATTACTGCATATGATATAGATTGGAAGTAAATAAATTACGTGTCACTTACGGAGTCAGTATCGGCATGTTGGGCTGGGGTTTAAGCGCGTCGCCGTTGAGGTTGCCATCCTTGTGTTTGTCCGCGTCGATGGGAGGCGTTGGCGACTCACACTGCGAGCGTTCATCGGGCGAGTCCCACATTGAATCGATTATGTGCAACAAACTACTTCGAAATTCGTCCTAATATTTACCCCAATATTTTCATCGTTCCATTTGCAAAATTTTGCGTTTCGTATTCCGTACCGAGCGTTGCACATGACGGATTCAAGGCGAATGAAACACGGGATGTCATATATTATTTAAATTGTAAAACAGTCACTGACTACCGACATTCAAACATCCACTCATAGCTAATGTGGTATGAAGTAACTACAGTGAACAAAGTAATGTAAATGAGCTCATTGCCAAACATATGACCACCGTGTGTAAATTCGCTAGGACTCGTTATGGTTAGCTATAACGATGCAGAACTCAAAATAAAAATAACTGTGCAAATGTAAGCGAGCTCTTTGAAAATATTGAATTAGTTGTTGAAAATAATTACATTATTTTCAACACTTAATTCACCAGGGTGTCGTCAACATTTCATAAAAAAAAACATTGATAAAAAAATAATTGGGGTATAGAAATGCTTTAGCTTGACGTATAATTAAGTAACAGAAATAGCCAAAAAAAACATAATGTTAAATGTAGGAGTCAATAAAATTTTGATCCATTTTTATGAGTTTTATAAATGTGCTTCCATTTGCCAAGCAGACGTTCTAACATTAGCGTATTTTTAAATAAAGGGGTTTGTTTTCATTTTTAATTAACACATTTTTTTTTCGTATATGAAAGTAATACGAATCTTTCTTTGTCAAATAAACTTTGATAACCAAACATTCATAGATTTGTATTACTTCCATTGAGGATATTCAAGATTTTCTTTGTGTTCATTTCTATATTCTTGGAAGTGGTAAAGTCATACACATTATCTATATATATATATACGTAAATATACGTAATTAAAATTATACATTTAAAATATACTTACAGATATTTGTTTTCATAGCAACGAATCAACGTATACAACTTTTCCACTTTTGTTACTGTTTTCTTTTTTTGACATTTAAATATTTAGCTTGACATCAATAAGTATAGATTGTCACCTTATCATCTTTGTCCTTGTCATCGTTTTCTGCCAGAGGAGGTGAGGGTGCGTCTTCGGCTGCTGGCTCCGAACCAGGTTCAGCGAAACGGACCTTGCTAGCAGTCTTCACATCAGCGTGATGATGATCCACTATGGCTTGAACCTGATACGGCGATATTATTTCAATATTACGTAATACTTGCTTGTTTCTATGACATTGATAAACCTTAGTTTAATTTAATGTGTATTGTATTTTCATAACGTAGAAGAATATGATTAAATTTTAATAAAAATTATAGAGATATAAAGTCAAAATACACATTTATATCTAAAGTGAAAAAGTGCGTAACAGATAGAAAGGACTGTGTAATGACAGAAGTGAGTGACATGTATAAGAGAAACATAGAACACCAAAAGCCAGTACCGATCCTGAGGGCGAGCCAATATGCTTACGACATGATTCATAATTATCTAAATGGTTTCAATGAAGAATGCCTAATGAATATACACATGGACCGAAACATCTTACTACACATAATTAAATAAATTTCCATCCAAATTCAAATAAATAAAACAGGTTTACGTCTCGAAGTTAGAAGAAGCAAGGCATAATGGTATCAATGGCGAAGCTATTAAAGTAACAAAAAAAAAAATTTTCTAATGCGTATTAAAAGTGGACTCGGTCGAGGGTAATGTATCCATTTTACCAGAGGCAACTTCTCCTCAGCGTTTTGTTCACGATAGTCCACCAAATTTTGCATCTGTGTTGGCAGCGATGGACAAACGGCAAATTAGTTTATTTCGTCGTCACGATATAATGTCAAACAAGCCACACATGTGTACAAATATATAGCACATTAGGAAGTTACATTGATAGTTTGACAGTTTTAGCATTTATCAACGATGATTTCGGGGTAAAAATGTAGAGAACGTAATTTTTTCATAGCTTACCATTCCAAGCGATTCCTTCTTATTAAGTCTCAGTTCACGTAACATCTGATTGCGCTGTTCCATCATCAAGGTGCGTTCGTAAGTGTAGGCGGAGATATCATTATCAGTCTGCAAAATGGAGGAAATTCTTACAGGCGGTTCTTTTTATTATGACCAGTACCTTAATTTTGTGGTATAGGGAGCGATTCACTCGTTCTAAATTTATTCGATGTATTGTGGAAATTATGAATTCAATTTTTTTTTTGGAATTTTTTCGAATTTATTCCTTGATTTTATTATTATACATTTTCTGCGACACTTTTATCTCGGCTGTCCGTGATCATAGTTACTGCAAAATTTAAATGTGCCCTTTCGATAGTCGCAGATATCATTATAAAAATATCATTTACCATTTCTACGACTTCAACTTCAGCTTCCAAACGTAATTGATACAGGAACATTTTCAGATCTTTTTTCATTTGTATGGAGTTATCTTCTATTTGAGCGACAGTGAAAATTCGCATCTTGCAATTTTTCCACGTGCGATGATGCTTCAACAGGAATGGTAAGAGCATCAACATTCCACCATCGTGAACTATCCACCAAATATCTATGTTACCAGAGACCTGTAAGAATATATGTATAGTTTATGTTCTAACCACATTTATTAGTTTTTTGTTTTGGTATATTGTTAGTTTACCTTTTCAGTAGAGTCAGGGAAGAAATTGATCCCCTTAGGTACCAGCATGGCCATTCTCGCGGCGGTAACAGCTCGGACAGTGTGCAGGAACACTTGCCAAGTACGTTCATCTTCCGATTGTCGCCAGCCGTATGGCCATCCAACAATAACTGTATTTGGCTTCAATCCGCCAAGACCGGTCGTTTGAACACTAAACGGGTATAATTTTGTTAGAGAATTACAATATTACAAGTTGGATAAGTTTTTATAAAAATAATTTGCTACTTACAAGTGGCCCAGGCCATCAGCAATACTATGTGATACAAGGACATCAACGAATCCTTTGACTTTCTCTTCATCCATGCATTTGCGTAAGTTTTGTTTAGCCGTAGCTGCTTCCCCTGCGCGGCGGGTGAAATCACCACCCAACACGGATACACAAACTGTCAAACCTTTTCCTGTAGAAGAATATTTTAAATAAATAAATTCAAGTTCAATTTCTAGATCCGTCACTTTTTTTTTATAAAAAAATAACTCTTACCAGCTTTAAGTTGACTGGCAAAAGCAAGCATTTTACGATACTTCGGATTCAGATCCTCATTCAGTTTAGCAAGAACAAGAACTTGAGGTCTCCAGTTCTTTGTATGTGGGGGTCCTTCTTCCAGACGCAGTAATGAATAACGAGCTGCGGAAAGCGCCAGACCGCGCAGGCCATCGCCCCACTCTTTTTCGGCTCTAGAATAATTAAAAAGTCAAGAAATCATTGAAATATGTTAACAATAACAATAGCTATAGTAAAAACGCTATAGTGTAAGTCACACCTACCCTCGATACTCAATGTACTTGTAGATAAGACCAGCCATGCCTATAGCTATTAAGGCATAAAACCATGATGTCATAAACATAATGGAAATACATAGCGTTAAACCTGCTAGTGAAAGTGACCTGTAAATGATTGATGTGTTTAGTATAATTTAAAATCACGTTGAAATACTAATTATCTGTTGCGATGGTTTCTTACCAATGGTAATATTTGAATCTGGGTCGCCAGTTGGGAGTCTTCAAAAGCGTTTGCAGAGCGCAAGCCAAATTGACGAATCCGTAACACATGAGGAAGAACATAGACAACAATGGCGCTAGGATATCGACGTTGCCCAGAAGGATGCCGCATTGGCAAATAACCATAGTCAATAATAAGGCCCTGAAAAAAGTTTATACATTAATTTGTCTCTCTTTATATATGGGTTATATATAATGTATTTACATAGTTTAATAGATATATATAATACTAAATCACTACCTTGTTGGTTCTCCCCTGCTAGAAGAAACTGCGAACGGTGAAAGGAAAGGTATTATTTCATCCTTAGCGATAGCCTGCAGTAAACGTGGTGCGCCAGTCAGAGATTGTAGTCCAGCTCCGAGGGTAGAAAGGAACGATCCAATTAAAATAACCCATTGATTCGGCCATGCCATATTTGCAACTACAAGTTTCCCGCCAATCGATTGTCCAAATCTAAAAAAAATATAATAATCTTTTAAATCTAGATGGCTTTATAAATTAACACAATTTGAGTAATCGTTTTGTTAAATAAAATTGTAAATATGCAAAATTCAGAAAGTATTATTTCTATTATCACGTAATTTTTTTAAAATAACTTTTAAATTAAAAAAGATGGTGGACAAACTAGATAAAGAAATAATATTAGAAGATATTTTCAAAAGCTATGCGAAATTCGGAAACAGCAAATCAGATGGCAAACTTATAACACTATCAAATCTTGACAAATGGCTTAAAGAAGCTGGTGTTGTTGATGGAAAGAAAGTATCTACAACGGATACAGCTATACTTTTTCAACGATTTAAATCGAAAACAATAGATTTCAAGCAGTTCATTCAGTTTTTAGAGTTTCTAATAACAGAGTGTAAACTTAATTCTGATAATATTAAAACTGCTCTTTCAAAATGTAATGCACCCGGAACCTCTCGAGCAACAAAGGCAGATAAATCTGACATAGTGAAAAGGATGACTGATAGTTCTAAATACACAGGGAGTCATAAGGAAAGATTTACTAAAGAGGGCAAAGGGAAGGGTAAAGCGGGTAGGGAAAGTCTTGGTGACAATACAGGCTATGTTCAAGGATATAAACACAAGGATACTTACGGAAAAAAGAATACTTAGGTTACTTACTTGTCTCTCAGTAATAAGTTATCGACAGTACCAGCGAAAAGTAACACACAAGACAGGTAAACAGTTGATGTTGTAAGAATAGCGCAAATTGTTCCGATTGGAATACTTTTCTGGGCGTCAGCCAAGTCTCCAGAACGATTCGATCCAGCCATTATACCTAAAGTGAAAAAAATTATGTTAAATAAAAACCAATTTAAGTGTAAAATATATTTGCTACCAAAATATATTTGCTTACCAGTTACCGATGGGAAGAAAATGCCTATGAGAATTGTAAAGGTAGTGGTTAGATCAGCATAGATCTGGTTATAGGTTGGTCGTTCCATCTGTTCAATGTCATCTGGTTCTTTGCCATAAGCGATATATTGTCCAAGTTGTAGAAAAGAGTCTTGTAAGTTGTCAAAGAAAACTCCACTTGCCAAACCCTGTTATTGAAATATCGAAATAAAATAATAAACTATGATATTACACAATATAGTTCCGACTACTCTTTATACCTTAATGCCTTGAACCACTGAAACTTCATGTTGTTGATAATATGGATCACATGTATTATTCGGGCAAAATAATTGATGCAGTTCGCCTCCCAAATCCTTGCTGCAGTTACTAATATGAATGTCCTTCAATAAACGTTTTCCCAATACACACATTCTGGAATAAAAACGATGATTAAATTTTTGTTCAACGACACTTAAACAGATACGTGAACATAATCAATGTAAATAAAACTAAACCCACTGAAGTTTATCGTTTCCGTTGAAGTTTACAAAGATGCCAGCGTAGACAGCACTAATGGAAAGAATGACACAAGCGAGGGCGAGTGTAGCGAACTTGTTGACAAATTTGACTCCCACAAACACAACCATGCCCATTATCAATAGAAGACCAGTTCCGTAAACTCTGAAGTTATTGTACATCGCTTCAGGATCCTTAGTAAAGTCGCCGAAAATTGACATCCAGGGTGCTATGTACGTCTGCGAAATAATATTAATTTAAAATACTCATATTATTTAAGTATTTCGTCACAAATTAAATTTAATCTTGCGTAGTTAATGACTTTTGATTCCTTAGTCTCTTTTATTGATCGTTAATTTTATAAACGTTACTTTATTTATGCACGCACATGTTTTACGATTTCATAAAAATTGGATTCTGCCCCTTAAATTGCGGCATAAAAGAAGAAAATTTGGATATTAAAAATATTACGATGGTTTTGTTGCAATTAAATATAAATAGAATTGATTTGTTGCATTGTGTTATTAAAACATATAATTGTTTATTTTAAAGTATTCAAGTTTAGTTCTATATTCACCAGAACTATTTCAACAGCTCCGACGATATACATGGCAGCAGCGAGGGTAGTGCCTGTGTAGAACAACATTCCAACTGCGCCACCACACTCTGGACCCAGAGACCGACCGATCATGAAATATGACCCCCCTGCTGGGACCACACCGTTCGTAGCAATCGCTGACATTGATATCGCAGTGAGCATCGTCTGATAAAACATGAATAATGATAGTCTATCTTAATATTCTATTCATTCCACATATTAATATTATTTAATTCATAAGTATCATCAATACATTGAGAACTTACCGTACAACAGCAGACAAGCACAATCAGAAAGCCTTGAATAGCGCCAGCGGTTCCAACAACCCATGTTAAACGGATGAAGAGGATGACGCCGAAAATGTTTTGGATGCAAGGAAGGTACACCCCGATGAGGGTACCCATACGAGCGGGGGGTGCCGGTTTTGGGGCATCGGGATCAGCCGCTGAGGCAGTGGGGATGGTATTGGAATAGTCCGCCAGAGAACTGAGGAACGTAGCCGCTCGAGGCCTGTCTTCGATCTCCTCCTATTAAAAAAAATATATGATTTTAGTAAATTGTGATGATCTGATAGTTGATGTTTGATATTAATTTTGTCACATGTTATTAATTTTGATTTTATATTTTATCTTGCTACTTTAAAATTAACCAATTGCTATTTTCATGCATTCTAACATGAACAGGTTCAATTATATTTTATATTATAAAGCCAGCGGGCTTTTATGTTAAGTCGTTTTGAGATTCTTCGGAGGCGGCTTGTTGAAAACGTAGCTTTTGTTTATGCGTTACTAAAACAAACTGCATATAAGCACAAAATTCTATTGTTTATATTCTCTTTGACGTCGTCGTTGTTGGTTTTGTTTCGTGATGTGATCGTTTTTAATAATGCTCAGCGAGCTGGAAGCTATAACCACTTGCTCTACAATGACTTAGCTTTATTTAAAGCAATTGCGAACAGAATGCATGTACGTACATATATGTACTTAGGTCATTATACATTTAAAACTGTTGTTATGTATGGGGTTTTAGGAATTGCTACCACTTCAATTATTTTTTGCTTCCAAAAACCAATCATCAGCATTTAACTCACTTTTTATTAGATCTGAAATTTGAGATGTAACATTTAAGCCCTGCTGCAATTGGATTACTGAAATCTCTTTCATGTAAAAATATGTCAGATTGAATCATCTAGATCTGTTATTAAATGTGGTTTATAGTGATGCATGATAAAGCCTATTGATATTTACATAATTTAAAGTCTGTATACCCACTACATATTCTATATCTCGATATGCAGGTCACAGAAACTTCGTAAAACGTAATTCTAGGAGAAAGGAGATTTACAAAACGAAGCTAAAGTGCTCATATTTTATTCACGGACCATTTGCATCGCTTCCCATGTGTTCAGACTTTCTTATAGCTTTCGTCAGTACAGCAAACGTCACACACAAGTAAGATATTATGCGTTGTGAAAAATATATAAGCGGGACTTTATAAATGTTCCATTTCAGTCTCAATAAGTTGCTAATAAAAATATTGATAAATCGTCGATAAATACAGTCTATTAAAGCCAATAAAACAACAATAATTTACTGATTTATCGCTTTATAATGAAACAACTGTATACAATAATTCTTTAAATCATGGGTCTATGTGCCTTAGCTTTCTCGTAAATTTCCACTTGCAATAAAGCACTGGGCCGCTACGCAATTTATTACGACGGTTTTTCCTATTTGTTTCCATTTGTTCTGTCGCCATTATCCAAGACCTTATTTTAAATGTAGATCCTTTGTAGATTAACAGTAGTCACGACTTAAATGATCAAGCGTAGGCGATTAGATTCATCTTAAACTTGCATTACAACTTAGGAGGCTATATACATTTTTATTAATATTCTTCCTAGTATATTATTTTAAATGTTTTGTATCGAATGTTGGACCACTAAATTGTATGAATGGAGTTGAATTTGAGCTTTTCTATTATTGTCTAAAGTTTGTCACATTACCTATTCTTGAGGTTTGACATTTACATGACAGTATGCGTTTGAAATTAAACATGGTTTATTCGAACTTTAACCCAGAAAAAAAAAACTGACGGTTTTGAAATATTTTTTTTAATGAATTGTGAAACAATAAAATCTATTCTGGGCTTCCCGTGTTAAATTAAAGAAAGTCATTGAGCATTGTTTATTACTTGTGATAATTAAATTTACACGTATGTAGCGAATACGTTTTTATAGGTGTAGCAAAAACGTTTTTTACGTGTCAATCTTTGAACTTTGCTGGTTGATGGTGACATTGGAGGAACGAAAGTAAATTATTTTACAAACAACTTTAACTTTTTTCTCTTATCATTTCATTTGATTCAAGTGTGTCAAATACAATTTTTTTTAATGTTTTCTCGCCTCCTGGTATACATTATAAACATTCCAATTACATAATTTGAAAAGCAGAACCTTATTCAACAAAAATATTGAAAAATTATATATTCTTCAACACTTGATGTAGATAAGGCACTGAAGAAAAGCAATACATACAATTTGACCTCCTTAACGAAATTTAAAAACCACTTATATTTTTTTTTTGTAAGGCGTAACTGAAGAGCACTTGACCTTTGACATAATTCATTTCTCTTGGTATACCGCCGTTCTTCAGCGTGCCCTTCACATGAAAAGTCCTGAAAACCTACTCAGGGCTAAGTCTCCGATCAATATTACTTATAATGTCAGTTTAAACTTGTAATATTGATTATAATTCAATTTTTAAATACTTTGAAACTTGTGTAATTTCTGTATTATATCTTTTATTTCTGTGTTATATTAATTTTCCCTGAATTAGCTAATTTGGAATATAAATACGCAGTCCTGTTCCCAATATAGGGGAGCTTATATAAACAACTGAAACAGAAACCTTCATTAAACTTCCAAATGGTTCTACTTAATTAAACGGGTGCGATCTGGGAAGCTTATCAGGGAAACTATATTAAGCGAGGCTAAATCATTTTCAATGTTTCCGAAATTTTCAATACATATTAAAATTAATAATTGTTCGATTAATTAAGAAAACTATATTTGCATTATATTATGTGATAACGATGTCAATATTAAATCTAATATATATATTATATACAAAAAAAAACTAAGTGGAAATAAAAATTTAACGTTTATAATTGTTAACTTTCAATAGACAAAAGTAATATTCAAAACTGCTGAGAGTATTGGTTTATTTCAACAATTTAAACTGTTTTGTTGAAAGAACGAGAATATAACCAACATGGAAGATTGAAGCATTGTATTTGTAGACAATGGCCTGTGTCTGAAGGTTTTCTTGGAAATATCTAAAACGTCTATCATTCAGCATTCGTGTATTTGTTCTCGAATATAAAATAAATTTAATACAACGAGTCAAATGCATGCGAATGTACGAAGTGTTGCCAGTAACTGTCTCGTTTCATATTTATTTTAAGATTAATTAAATGATGTTTGTTGTAATACAAAATTATATGTAACATCTAAAAACCTTAGTGGAAAATTATTAAGATATCTTAAAAAATTATGTAATAACTTTTTTTTTGCAACTTCAATTTTAATCTCAAATGATAAAATTGCTGATTTTATATCATTTCAGGACGGTAATTAACAATTCCGTCATTATTCTCTTTTATAACTTTGTTTTATATAAAGTAAAATAAATATTTTTTTATATTATAAGGTCAATCAAAAATTCCTCGAACAAAAACATTATATTACATTTTTAATAATGACAATAGAAGTTTTTTGTACCACTTTACCTTAAGGATAATAAAGAACACGCGATAAACTTAAACATAAAATTATGCGTCGTCCTGGCTGTGAAATATTGTCCCACAGGAAAAAATCCCATCTTGTAGCTGCTCGACAAATTGGACGTGATAGTCTAAGATACCGCTGCAAAATCACTACGTACATTGCGTAGTGAAAAAACAAACATTTTTACATACGTTTATGAATAGTAGAATACACTCTGTGCATCGAGTGTGCAACGACACCTATGGATTTTTTGGTTTCTTCACTTGCATTGTTATAGTGAGAATGATAAATATTTTTAAAGAGAAGTAAACGAAATTCTTTTTGGAATATTTATTAACATTGATTTAATTAAAATTTCTTGCGGCCATTTTTGACTGGCTGCTGTTTTATCAGTGTATTCGCGTATTCATAAATGTGTGTAAAAAATGTGTGTCTGACTCACTACGCAATGAACGTAGTTGTTTTCCAGCGAGATCTCGTACTTTGAATTATATAGTGTTTTTGACGTCACACATGAACTTTCATATTTATGGAACATGTGTGTCTTATAAGTGTAAAAGTTTTGTCTTATATTATATTATGTATTATTTATATCATAATAGTTTAAGTGCAATTTGCTAACGATAAAAAAAACAATTACTCATAGTTTCAGCGATGAGCTAGAAAGTACGGACTACAACTGTCAGATGTTTTGACATACTGCTGAAACAAATAGCTGTGACATTTAATTAGGAAGTGGCTTAAAAAGCACAAAAGTTTCTAAAAGTTGCTAAGCTATGATATAATCATCGTTCTACGTGAAGTTACAGCGACGACAAAATGGAATTTCAACACATTTTAATTGAAGTACAGAATTTATTTTCAGAGCAGGGTAACTTTTTAACAGTCCACTGCTTTATCCATTAAAAATATTAAAGCCGTTTTAATTAAAATGCTCGCAATGTAACTGTTTTCATTGATTTCTTTTATCATCATCATCATCATCAGCCTCGGAAGCCCCCTGCTGAGCATAAGCCTCTTCTCGCATGGAGAAGGTATTTCTTTTATATAATTACATTAGTAACATTGACTTATTTGATTTAAATATCTGCGCGAAACCTATTTGAATATGTCAAAGGTCTCATTGATTGAAAATATACGTCTATGTCAGGTTTATACAATTTAAATACGTTTATAATTCAGAGAAACGCCTCTACAGTGCGAGAGTCGACTTTATGTGCAAATTCCAATTTCGATTACAATGTACTGCCACATTATGATGGTTTTAATACGGATTTGCGAGGATTTCATCTTCATCTCACTTTTATTACTTTCCTTTAATGTTAAAAAACACGCTACGCATAATTTATATAGAAAGTAACAAATGTGTTTCAAATATTTCAGGCCATGTTAGTAAAGCGATTATTTCATGTAAGTTGCTTGGTTTATTTAGTAAGTATGAAAATCTTTTAGTAATTTTAATTAAGTTTTTGTATTTATTATAATTTTTTGGATGTTACGTTCCTATATCATGAGAGATTTTTTTTGGAGCAATTAGGAATACTCAACAGTTGGTCTATCTTTGACAATATTTAGCCAGAGAAAATCATATTTTCTTGATTGCAAAGTAAGTTCTAAACCGGTTACGTAAAACGTATGTATTTTCAGTAAAATATGCCAATATAAATTGTTATCAAAGTTTAAATCGAAGCTCTATTGGAATCTCATAAAATCTGAAATGAAATTGTTCGTGTAAAAAATTGAGACGAGACGCAAGACGCCTTAGAATGAGCTACGGATGCTGCAGGGGGCGCACGGTTCGAACAATTTAGTTAGCTTAATTTAAGAAATTGACGTATGTATATTTGAAGTTGCTAGAAGTTTTTACGAAAATAAATCCTTTAAAGAAAAATCGGTTAGTTATACATATATATATTCTATTCTTAAATTAGAACTATATGTAACGTTTTATATAAGCAAAGAAATGTCAAGCATTTATATTCCAAAGTCATACCAAATATAACATATCTTAGTAACACAGAACAAAATGTAGGTATTTTCACAGAGTCAATATACGAGATGAAGCGAGGAAAATGTGATTTATGGCACAGAAGAAACAGGCGATATTAGGGTGAACAGGATAACAGCGAAATTCGTCGTATTTCGTCGGAGTCTCGTTTGCAAAGCAAGCAGAATTGAGTGATGGCAACGTGCAAGCTCGTGATTACACAGGATTTATGCCCGTAATGACGATATTAATTTACACTGCATATTTTATATAGAAAATATTCAGAATAAATACGTTTTAGGAATTAAATCTCCATCATTTATTCAGAATCTTTTTTATAGCTTAAAAGCTATAATTTCTAAAAAACTGCTTACCAACGCGGAGTTCAAAACTCAAGTTTATAATTTTTATTTCGGGTAAATATATTTATTATAAAAAACTTTTTCAATATTGTTGTTATTAATAATAAATAAAGTTCTATTTATTCTAGTAATTTTAATAACACTCACTTGGTAGAGGTACAGCGTTGTGTCGCCTTTGTCTTTGTCCTTCGAGAAGCCATACTCATCGGTGTCACCTGAAATAATGAACGTGCTTTGAAATATTGATCGCCAAATGTTTTAGTTACAGGATTTCTTACATTTCCTTCCAAAAAATAACAATTAATAATTTTGCATCTATAAAAATTTACATAATATACATATATGAACCCATCTTTATTACTTATATGTTTTTAAACTCGTATTTTTTTATATTAAACTTGTTTTTAGTTAAATGAAACTAGTATTATTCGGATTTACTACGCGGATTTTATTATTTAAAAACAACATAATCCCGACGTTTCGGTTACTTTGCAGCAACCGTGATCACGGGCAGACGAGGTGTGAGTGTCTGTCAGTTGGTCCTTGTTTGAAACGTCGGGATTATGTAGTTTTTAAATAATAAAATCCGCGTAGTAAATCCGAATAATACTAGTTTCATTTAAATAAATACTCGCAAAAATCTTAGATCTCATTTGTTTTTAGTTCTATATTAAATTAATAACATCCAAGTGAACAGATATTGTACTCAAACTTTCCAATTTTATGTTACTGAAGTGTCAGTGATACGACATTAAATCATTTCGAACTATTTTTTTGTTCATAAGAAACACATCCTTAAACTTTGGAGTATTTAAAAAGATATGTGTTATAAGGAAAAGGATTAGAAATTTTTGCTTCCAATAAATTGGTATGAAAATTGTTTTAAAATACCATAAAATAATTTGCTGGCTAGTTTGTAGAACTACAATTAAACCAAGTTATTGCAAGCTTAGGAAGGAGCTAAACCTTGTGTACTATCGATTGAAAATGTCAGTATCAACGAACGGTATGTCAAGTCCATTGATAATAGGAAAGTATAACATTGTTATGGATCGCATTATTGAAGACATAGACGAGTTTGACCTTAGAAAGTGCATTAGTTCCAAGTATATGTGACTTAATGGCATTCACCAACAGCTCCGCAATTAACGTCATGAGCTTAAATGTCCTTTATTAATTTTATATAATAAAATATAATGAAAGCATACATTGTTCAAAATTTCTAACAAATAAGAAATTTAATTTATATAAATCCGTTAAATCTGGGATGTTCTAATAAATGAGATTAAAAATAATCAAATTGAACATGACCTTTACCGCGGTAATGTGATCCGTCGCAGGAATAGCTATTTTTGGTCCACTTTTAATCGTATCACTTCCAATGACACTAGTAATTTGATTACATACGCTTCTCCGTTAAAGTTCAAATAATTTTAAAGAGTGCAGCTCGAAAAAAAAAAAAGATTTTAAACATAAAATAATACAGACTAAAAACTGAACACAAGGAACTGTTCTCAAAAAACATTTCAAATAAACTTGGTTCTATAATAATTCAGATTATGTTTCTATTTTATGTATTCTTTATTAATTTATTATACGACATTCCTTTAAATGTATATTATAATCGTGTTAATTTCACTTATATTTTGGGAACGTTAAAATTTTGGTGATTTCTATAAATACCGTCGAACAAATGCCCTTAAAATTCAGACGATTGTTTGTACAATTATTAAAACTTTTTCCACAAAGCCTACGTTCACATTACAATGGCCGGACGTAATTGAAACAGCTGTACAATTTAAATCAACGTTTATATTTGAAAAATATTTTTTCGACGTTCGACTTATTGTTTCGGAGCATTTTAATGACAATTACGTAATATTGTATGTGTTGGTATTAAACTTGTGGATTATATAATGTATATTGTATCCTGAAACAGATATAGGAATTATTCATAGTTTGAAGTACGTGTGAAAATGTACTTCATTTCATATGCTTGAGATAATTATGAACTTTCGTGGCTTCTGCGTGTTATTTAATCTCTAATTATAATTAAATTTGCTGTTTAATGTAAACCACAGATGGGTTAACAGTAATTTTATGCAGCGCTACCAACCTTATAGCCGAATATTTAATTTTATACCGATCAAATATTTATGCGGTAACAATAGAAAAAGCTTACAGTGTCACATATTACGAACAAACAGACTACCGCCATTAAACCTCGGTCCAAAAACTTAGCTCTTACGCTTATGAACATCAAAGTTAGTGATGTCATGTGAAATTATGTCAACAACCCAGCGTATATAGTACATGTCTTTGATTTATAACTTGCTAATGGAATCTCTTAACTAGGTATACACATTCAAAAGCCTATAAAACCCTTTCGCACTGAACACTGATTTAGAACATTTATGTTAGAATCGAAATTTATTTATGCATAAAATAAAAAAAGTCCTACACGCCAATAAAGAACGAGTCTCGTAAGTCTTTGTTTGATTAATTCGTGTTTTTAAAACGTTATTAATACTTTCCTTTCATTTCTTTTAAATTATTTATTCATTTATTGGATGTTGGAATACTGTCATCAGTTTTAATTTTGTTTGAGCGGAATAAATGGAGCTCATGAATCTTAATTACACTCGGCTTCGATATAACAGACGTCACTGTCATTCTATTTTTTTAATTCGTATTTTATACAGTTATATACATAAAATTTGCTATTTATTTATTCAAATTAAGCTTGTCGCTAAAAAATTACCTAATTTAAAAACTAATACGATTCCAGTAGCTCTCTCGTTTATGTCAGAAGTTGTTTTTCAAAGAAAAAATACATACACTCTGTTCTCTGAAATCAAATATTTTGCCTCTCTTTTCTATAACAATTTTGTCTTTCTTTTCTCGGAAACCTTAGAAATTCTAAATTCTTTTGGATATCTATATAATATAAAGCTCAATATAGAAAACTAAAAGCTATTTCCCTTATAATCTTATGAAGATTAGTTTTGTGAAAGATACGTATTACGCCATTAGATTGATGTTGCTTAATTACATGTTATAAGCGCTTTTATTTTAAATATATCTCAAAATGTGTAATTTAGCATTTAGAATTTTCATTCTTTTTGAAGAGGGCGTATTATCATATAGTTCCTATATAAGTTTTATTAATATCGAATCCAAGAATTCCGCTTGTTACTTTGTTTTTCACTACATCTTTGTTATCATACTATTTCTTTCGGAATTGTTTCCTATTTCTAGCATAGTATAGTATAGTTCATCGAATTATCTTTACTCTGATAATCTCGACGCGTCGTACACGGGGTACAAAAAAGTAATGTAAAATCGATGAAACATGATCAAGGTACCAACTCTTATTACGCTTTTTTTTATTTGAATGCCTCTGAGAAGGTGACCTGATGGTCTATACATAGGCGGTATACAGATAACACACTGATATTTGACAATTTCATGTTTCGATGAAAACAAAATTCTCCTCTCACTAACGTGTGTTGCGATGGTGGCTTACAAGATGATAGTTAAGTAGGTAGTTCTCTTACTCCGCCTCAAGTAGTTTTACTTAACTCAGTAACCTACAAGATTTCTTATACTAAGATTAATATATGTATTTTTACTTTTGTTTTATCTTTGTAGATGTATTTATTATTTCGAGGTCGTAATTCATGTTACTAAGTTACGCAATAAGCAAAGTTATTCCATGTAATGCCGTGGCTCGGCTGTAGACAAACTTTCGATAACAAATTCTCAGCGGAACTTCGTTTTAGTCCGACTTTGATAGCTTGAACTTAAAACTTGCTCTAGTATTGACCTAACTTCGAACTGTTGGTCCAAGTTTTTAATAGGCTTAGAGAAAGAAATAACAAATACCATAAGTCCAAGTCTAAGATTACGTAAAATAAAAAATATATTTTATGGAATACTTATTGTTATAGCAGCTGAGGAATAAGAGTAAAGTTAATAGCATAGTAGACTTATGTTCCAAACGGGCGTTGAAAAAAAAATCTCATGTATATATAATTGCAAAACAAAATTAATTTATTCTTTAAAGTGTGTTAAGTGTTATCAGGAGTTTCGATTCTTATGTAGTGAATCGTTGAACATGAAAAGGGCGTTGTAAGATATAATCTTCTTACTCCTCATGTTCGAGTGCACTCAGTCTCTGACGCTGACAACCTTGTAGAATGTATAGCACTGTAAAATATTTTCCAAAAGTTTTTGCTGTTTGGTCGTCAAGAATTTTCTGTTTTCATATTTTCAACGTTATTTTCTAATACAGCTTTTACCAATGTCCAGTAGTTTACTTATTGTTGCAGATCCGTAAATGTGTAATATTTTTTTGAATTGAAAATATCAATTCTTTGTGCAAATAACCTTTTAACCGCCATCAATAAAAGTTAATGTCTTATCAGTAATTTGGATTTGATTTCTACTAGATTTGGTCACAAAATTCATCGCAAAAAAAGAGTTTTGGCTCTCAGCCAAAAATATGCCTCAGCCATTGCCGCGTCCTAATTCTCGCGACGTATTATACGACCAGAAGATGTAATATTTTCTTCAATGTTATTACTTACATTATTATAATATTTTGTATATTGAATTGTTATTTTGAATTATTCTTACATCGCTTGGTGACCTTTCCAATTGTTCCGTGAATAAATTCCAATATTATCAAAAACTTCCTTAAATCGGGCCTGTGTCCAACCATTTCGTACTGAACAAAGTATAAAGAGTTTTTATATAAACGAACCAAATTCAATATTCACTGATAGTTGAGGCCCGGAATTGAAATGAAGGCCTTTAATCCTTTTTATCCCTTGATGTTTGAGTGGAATTTCTATCACATAGATTTAACAAACAGCTTCTAAATTATTTTATTAATAGTTTTTTTATTATCACAATCGTTATAAGTAATTATGGAACTATCTGATTTTCGCAGATTTACTCACTCATACAATATAGAATACAAATTATACATTCTAGATTCAATCGTTGGCCCCAATACATTTGGCTATTTCTAATGTATAAATGTCTATTAGGAGTAATACTATCAATAGTACTTGTAGTAGACGTAGTAGTAATTTTCTAATATTAAAAAGCTTCTACATTATAATTTGCTTTGTTCCAAAACTGTCAAATGTCGCCTATTGTATGTCTCAAGTATATTAATAGCAACCCACCCGAGGCAAAATTATTTGCTTATTTATTTTAGTAAATATTAGGGTATGCTTCACGGACGTAAAAAATATATTCTTTGTATCACAGATTAGTTTTTATTAGACTGATATGTTATACGTTTTAAAGGAAACCATTTTCTGTAAAATTATCTTCTTATTTAATAAAATAAAATAACGAGATTAAAAAATTACGTATAACATATGTCATGGAAAGTAATAAAATATTTTGAGTATCAATTGTCAATTAGATACTATAGGAATATTTTTAAAGCAGAAAAGACCTATTTGACGTGATTATTTCACACTCGACGGTGCGGAAACTGTGAACAATATAATAAAAAAAGAAAAGAAAAAGTCGGCCAGCGTAAAAATGAGAACGGGGAGAAAGATAGTTTGAATTGGCGCTTTGTAATGCAGTAAGTTTTTCGCGTGGCATTAACAATTGTTAGCTATTGAGTATTGTGTAAGTTTAATATGTTATTATCAATAATTGTTACCAAAGAATATAATCTAGTTGTTTGGAATATGATAACAGCCAAAGACTTTATATAAAGTCGATTGTAATATTAGCCGTGGCCAAATTTGAGTGTTTTTTTAATTAAAAATTTAATTATCCGTGTTTCTACACATTAAACGAAAGGAGTGATATAATCTACAAAATGCTTGTGATATTAAGAAAATATGTTCACATCGGTATATTGACAGAGGGAAAGGTCGGCCTTATTGAATTTATAATGCCTCCCAGAAGTATCTTGCCCTTAAACATTCATGTTATTGTCGAGTCACTGATACTGAAGAGTTATGACATTTTTTAATATCTATAAAATTCACTGTAATATTAATATGTCATATACCAATCAAATATTAATAAATTTCAATGGACTGTAGTGTTAACTGAAATATTTTTTAACAGCAATGCTAAGTAAATATGTAAATTAAGTTATATCTATTTTAGACAGAATTTATATAACGTTATATACAGAGTAACTTACGAGATAGTAATAACAGAAGCTAGATTTATTGACGGCAAATATTGAATACTTGTCACGGAGCCTTTTATATTTTATATCTTTGCAAATCCCCAATACCTGTATTTCTAAAGCTCTTGCAGTCTGTGGCTAATGGATTTTCTTGAAGGCTTTGGGAAGCTGATAATCCGGATTAGACGCCTTTGTGCAGCGACGCGACGCATGCATTAATAACACTTGTGCGATTGAAATGCTTTTCTGCTTTGTCCAACCATGTTTGGACGTCCGCTTTGTTAAAATTATATTTCGTATTAGATGACTATTCTTCTTGTTGTGGTTAAGTTTATCTCATTGATGTATGTATTTAAAACAAATGAAACTTAATCAGATCAATATTAAACTCAATAGTATGATACAGAAAAAAATCAAAGTGAACTTAATGTACTTATTATTATTAGGTAACAGGTTTCAGTTTAAATTTTAAGTACACCTACGGAATAAATACCACGAAAAACAAATAAGAATTACACAATACCGTACCTACAATTAAATTTATTGAAAACTATTACCAATTTGGACATGTACATGTCTGATCCTTATTTGGAAATTATAAATAAGATGAAATGAACTGTTAATTTACTTTTGAAAATCATTTAAATAGGAATACAAGAACAAATACAACTAAAGGCAGAGCTGTCTCTTGGGCGTGTCATTGTGATAACAGGTTTATCTCTAAATTAATGGCTGAGCGGTATATTAACTCTATTCAGGAGGCTTTAGGTTTGCTGATAAGAAGATGTAAGTAATGAAGACGGTCTTACCTGATATAAAAGGCAATTTCGCATCAGATGTCTTATGCTCCTATTGTTCTATGTTGTTGTTTTATTAGATTCGTATAACTTTGTATGACATTCAAGCAACCTTGAACTGACAGTTGAAATGTAAATTAATAAGAATAAATAGAAAATGGATAATAGCTTTGAAGTCAACCAGAATGCGATATACCTATGGTAATAGGTTCGGAACCTGTTCGTGTCGGTAAATGTTTAATATTCTATTTTCTATTCGTTTTATTGTAATCATCTCTGGTTGAAAAATACTAGCATAAGAATAAATGAGATGTTTTTATTCATGGCATACATTATGTGGTTCATATATTATGTAATGCAGTGGCGATAACTGACTGTTGTTATTGGAGTATTAAAAAATGGGAAGAAAATGTAAAATCTATTATCAATTTTGGACTAAACTTTATTGGTAAACATATTTATGGTATTCTTTTGCACTATGAAATTGTTTATTTCTTTTTAAACCGGAGTTGGTTAATGTAAAACGGTAAGGAGTAAAAACTTATATATACCAATTCCAATGGATGCCAATCTATTAGCATGGAACGCTTGATAGAATTGTACATTTTTGTATGTACCTAGACATGTTCGTGTATAACTATTTTACTTGTGTTTTAAAGTATAAAAAGTCTGTGTCATACGAAGGAGTTTTAATATAGAATGATAATCTTTAGACCCGTTATTACGAAATGTCAATTAGCATTGTGTTTAAGAAAAATTTCGTCTAATCATTTTCACTTTAGTTAAGTTTTTACATCCTACAGTCCGGGAAGCACATTATTGTCGACCGGCATACGATTTTTTGTTTAGCTCAAAAAGAGCACCCTTTGTTTTGGACTAATTCGATTTACCTGCGGACGATATATCCTTTTCTCTGCTGAGTTTTAAAACGCTTCCAATTATTTATTGGACTTCCACAATTTTTTTATATACTTTCAATTCGTAACCAATGAAAGGATATATTTAAGTGTTCTGCAATTCGATGATGGCGAATGAATTGAAAACTAATTTCGGCATGCGGTTGACTTAATCTTCTTTCGACAAATCCGAAGGAGATTAAACGTTCCGTCTCAATAGATCTTAAGCGTGTTTTCCAATCGGAACTTTATATTCCATAATGTTGATTAAATTGTAATTATTTTCTCTAATCAATCGCTACTCTGTCTTAAGAATGCAGAATTTGACACTAATCGTTCTACATAATATTTTCAGTTTAACACAGAATGTATTGTTTTTCGAACCATAAAAAAATATTTGATACTTATATTGTTATATGTTCTTGATATTTTAAAATTATTGTTAATTTAAAAAAAAACGCTTTCATATGATTTTTTAACATAGCAATAAGATATTTTAAAATAAAATGAATGTTTCATAATTGGGATAACGTATATTCATGAGGGCTATATATCAGCGTTTATTATCCAAGAGCTCACAAAACGAAACTTAAAAAAAATGTACCTAGTCGCATTTAAAAAAATAGAAAAAAATTATGGTCATGACATCCGAGATGTTTTGATTTCATCCTATCAAGTAGTTTTTTCCTCAAATGTATGCATAACAAGAATAATTTTGCCATCAACTGTGGCTGTAATTCGGAAGTAAAATTAAATTTTTCTTTTTTTCGAATATAGAACTGTAAATAGATTTTCTTAGCCAACATCTTTAGCGTAAAAACTTATTGACACTTATGCGCTGAAGGGGTAAATGATGCATTACCTTCCTTTTACATAATGTCATAAAACACACGTTAACTGGTAGTTAAACATTTTTCTACTTATGTGGACGACTTAAATTTATGATAAACATGGTGGCCACTATCAAACTTAAACAAAAATTTTAAATTTTTAAAACGTACCAACATAAACAGGTTTAAAAAATATAGTTTTCTACTTACGTAACAGACTGTTTAACGCAATATTCATTACTTTATTACACTAAACGGATTCTCGTATGTTTGCGGTGAAGCACGAAGCCTTCTAAGCGACATCGACGAACTGCTGTTTTATTTAGATAATACCTCGTCCTCAACTTGACCCTGGTTTAGTTTGTTGTAACAACACATTATATACAAAAAAAAAAAACATATTTAACTACTGACGCTTAACTTATTTTTAGACTTTCTAAAAGATTTTTTTTAATAGTATTTTGTTTTTAATATAAAAACTTATTCATTATGTAAATAACGTAATCAACTCCATTACTTTTAGCTCAAATGAAATTGATGTAACGGTTATATGATTAAAATTTTATGACATACGACAACACACGAGAGTAATACTCACGGTAAGTGGCTTTTCATAGATAACTGTAGATGTTGCCGAAATATATTGAAGCTACCAGCGTTATTGATATAGAGTTAGAAAAGAGAAAGAGGATTTTAGTTAACATAAATGTGATTGAAGAATAATCCTTCCAGCCTTCTTCTGATCAAAGAAATCTTAGCTGTAAAACCTAATTTAGTCATATCTTCTATGAGGTGTTGTTATCTAGGTCGAGAGCTTCTCTTAAGTTCTGCCTTACGAACAAAGGAGTCTACTACACATAGTAAATCATTAGGTAGGTACTACTTAACACTGTCTCGTACCTTTCTTTCCAGGCGACGTGCAATTGCTCTTGTTTGATGGAGATTTGGCTTCAGTGGCCATTTTTTCCTTTTCAGAGGACATGCTCGCGCGCAATACGGTCACGTCCAATTAGGGGACGGTCGCGACAACTCCTATTACTATCGGGTTAACAGAACACCGACCACTCCCATTACCCGTAAGTCATGATAATGAATGATTTCTATGACTAAATATCGCCAAATACTCGATATTGACATAAGATTTACCAAATGTATGATAAAATAAACAGAAAAGTTTGCACATGGTAAATATTTTCAATATGTATGAGTGCGTTATAGGTACTTATAAATCAAACTATTAATTTTTTTAATTCGTTACTTCAATGGAAATATCCGAGTGTATGAGTAATGGGTTTTCCCAAGAATTTTTTTCATTAATATTTAATAATATATTAACTAAACAAATAAATTTGTTTGATTCGTATTTTGGCTTTCGAATCAGGATGTTAAAATTGTATTTGTGTTAGATTATTATTGTATTAGATATTTCGTCGAATTTTTGAGTGTTTGTTCAGTATTGTGACAATGAGTTTTTTTTCACGCATTAGTATTTATTATTAAGGACCTGTTTTCTTTCTGTAAACTGTAAAGATATTTAGAAAGGATCAAAAACACAAAACCGAAAATTTTATTTAATATAAGATTTTTCATAGTTATTAAAATCATACATTTGTGTTTTTCTTACAAGGGCCAAATTTTTAATTACATTAAAAAATATATATGTATCTCAATATTTTACAGAATATTTCTTTAGTTTTTTTTTTTGCTTTATTTCTCTTTGTTTTAAATCTATGATGGGAATAAAAAAAAAGTAAAATTAGATGAATCGTGTTAATATAAGTAATGGTGGCGAAGAAGTCCGTGCAAAAAAAAGCGCTTGTTCAGAGGGACATAAAGACTTATATATGAAATTATTGAATATAAATCTTTCGGCAAACAAAATAATGTTCAATTTGCTGTGACTTGTAGCAAAATCCTTTCCTTTATATGACATAAAATTCTCTTCTATTATTCGGCGGGATATGGCGCGTAAAATAAATGATTGTGTCAAATTATGTCCATTATTTCAGTGATTCTGTCCCCTCCAATAGTTGTATGAAAATAATTGCGGTTACTTGTCTTCATTGTGATGAAAATATATTTAAACAAAATTCTACTTTTTAGATATGATACTGCAGATAGGGAAGGGTATGATTTAATGAATGTTTTATGATATGTCTGATTCATAGAATATGACGAATGACAGAAAATGAAGTAAAACAATGTTGTTTTGAAAAGTTTAATGAATATACATGACGTCTAGTGGCAGATAAGAACAGAATACAATACCAATATAAACTTTCACTCTCCCTTACAATAAAACTACTTCTATAAAAAAAAAGTGTGAATATGGCGCGAACGTATTAATTTCGGTTATGTGCGAGTTAACTTACGGAACCGTAACCGACTGAAATCGAACAAGCGGAATCACCGCTTTCCAAAAACTCACTCAGCACATAACCTGTAACACGAATTACGTTACGTAAGATGGCAGCGGTCGGTAATAGGGGGCGCGGACGCGGGAGGCCGCGTGCGGAGCGCGATGAGCGACGGTCGCTCAACCTCGCTTAGCTCTCCCGGGCGGGATCGATGCGGGCGGCGGGCGGCGGCGGAGTGCTGCACCCGGAGGCTGCGCTGGCCCCCCGCAGACCCCGCAGCCCCCAGACGGAGCCCCTCGCCCGGCCACGCACGCGCGCCCAGCTAGCTCCGCCGCCCGCCCGTCGCCGCACCGACGTTTCAATTCCCTCTCCTACTGATTTACGATACTCTCGCTTATATCTGTGCTATTTTTTATTATACGACATTAATAGGCGGGTGGCTTATTCGCTATAGACATGTCTCCTATATGTAGATAGAGCAAGGAGTAACGCCTCGGATGAATTATGTAAATGTTGGTTAGTTAGTGTGCCACTGGGTTAATAAAGGAAATGAAATGCTTGACATCAAATATAATAACATTATTTTGTATTGGTTTTTCAAGTTGTATTGAAAAGCTTTTAAAATTTGAGATTTTTAATTTATTAAAAACAAGATACGTTGCACTACGTTTAATTTTCGCTTGATGTAGGTTATGGAGTTACTCTTATGTATCGAATGTGAAATCTTTGTGACAGACTCACAGAAATTGGAGTCAATAGTCAATACATACATTTCGATACAGTGAAATATTATTCAGAACGTAACTAAAGAATTAAATACATCACATCATCATCAATGGTTGCAAATACTCATTCAATTTCGGAATTGTTTTGTCAAAATTGGCATTGTTGTTTGATTATTATTTTTATAAAATCGTCGAGGACCCCCTGTGAAGTTTAGATTTTTTTTTAATTCTTTGCATATTTTTTTTTATTGTTGCTTTTCCTTTTGATACTCTACTTATACTATAAGACTCATATAAAAATTATTTTGGTAGTTTCTTTGTGTCTATAATTTCATTTGAATAACTCACTATGAATAAAATATTTATATTATTGGACTGCTTCTAATTTCGAGTTGCATATCTAATTAACATATCATAAACATGACGAATGTGAAGTATTTGAATAGCATATTATTATACAGAGCGCGTTCCTAAGTATAAAAGCGCCAATTTTCACTACAGTCGGGTTGAAATAAATTAAGGGTCATCCTCCATTGTCCAGTTTTGCGAGCCTGGACCTGTCACACAATTACCTTTGCGACTCATTATTACGAGACAAAAGGAAAATAATACAGAAAACTAGGTATTATTCCATTTTAGGAAAATGCGATAGATAAGCTTTCTTAATGTCTTGTAAGATTAAATAGTATATAGGTTAAAATTAAAATTTGAAAATATGAAATGAAAAATTCAAAAAAGGAACAGGAATAGTATCTCAATCCCCCGTTATATCGCGTATTAGGCGCTTTACAAATTAAGCTGTTGTGCCCCGACACGAAGCTGCTATTTATTAGGTCTGCTCAACTTAGCTGAACATTTCTTACATGTTTGTTGTATCGTCTGTTTGTTGTACGTAAAAATTGCTTTCTACGTACATAAAACAATAATAATATCTGTTATTAATGTCGATAAATAAAATGGACATCAACATACAAAGAAAGACATTTGTATTGGCAGAACTGAACGATAATAAATATAGTCCAGGGATTAAGGACATATTTTTTTATTCTGTTCGTTAAATGTACAAGATCTTTTTTTTTCAAATAAATATATTTGTAAATTTTTCTTTATGATTTTTTCTATTGATTGATTGACTGATTGCAATAGTCATATAATAAGCATATAATGATTTATTTAGCTTGTCTTTTATTGTCTATGACACATAAATATTTGTATATAATATCACTATATTGAAAATATTTTGGGTTGTAATAACTTATATTCCAAGAGCGACTTTTAGTTTATGAGGTCGTGGGTGTATATTTCAAAGTTCAGACTATAAACAACTATAAGTAGTAAACAGTCACTGGCAGCCATAAGAAATAACGAGAGTGAAGCTATGTGATTTTTATTAGTTAAATTTTATATTTAATAAACTTCATTTATGTGATATTAAAGTGCTTGAAAACTTTTATAGTAGTTGGAATGAAGAGAATTCAGAAAAATTCTTGTTAGTTTTTAATTTTGGTTGTTTAAAATCGACTTCATATATTTTCCTGCAAAAAAAGACAGAAACGTTTTTGAAATTTATATTAAATCACGATAATTTTAATTTTACATATTTTTAAATTAAAGCACAAAGTAAAATTATATGTTAAACTTCGAAGAAATACAGAGGTCCTAGAGGGGCTATTTTATCAAAATTTGGTCTGGGGCCTTTTCTTTGTTCTCGTAGCAAAGTAGAAGATTGTAAAATTATATCATACTATTACGATGTATATTTTATCAAAATCACTGATATATGAACCGACTTATCCCATACCCTAATTTCTCGACTTGACCGGAAACTAACTGAACTATTTATTTATTATTTTATTCAAGTTAATATACATATATAACAATATTTTTAACCGGAAAATTTAACATCCGCTCTTAGATTTAGAATCAGATTTCGGAGAACATTTGAGGTATATCAGTTTTCATGGGATTGCTTCTAAAGCTCCTAGAGCTAAGAGGCCTGTTTCATTGATATAGTTAAAATAATAAAAGGCCGATGCTTAATACATATATAATTTTTATAAACGGGCTTATGAAGATGTCAACCAAAATGTTGTACTTGTACTATACGTGGAGCATTATATGCTTTGAAAATTTATTTTTTATTAATATGAATTAAAGTCCTGTGAATTACCAAATAGAGAATCATATATCTTTCATTGATATTAGAAATAAAAGGTGTAGATTAAATGTCTTTTAAGATGAGAAAATATGGAAATTACCAACTTTCTTTAAGTTAGGCTTTTAGAATGTATATACATAAAAAAAAAATTTGTTAGTAGTTTATTTAGAAAATTTTAACACTGAATACTTTTCTTATTAATATTCTATATGTTATGTATACGGACACTTCAATAAGTCACTACGTAATGAAAAATCAGTATTCATTATATTGAGATATGTGAGATTAAAATAGAACTATTAAAGTGAGAATGTTGATTGTTTATTGTTAGGAAAGCAGTAGTTGCTATCTTTAGTAGCATCATTACTCATAGCTTGTAAGCAGATGTTTCTGTTGCCACTATCCCTTGCATCCCGATACAATAAATGTATGTACCATGAAACTTGTTTTGCTAAAACGTTTAACTTGTCTTTTAATTTCATGGCTTTAAGTTAAAATTTTTGCGAAAATTAACTGTCATAATTTAAAATAAAATAGTTCACGTCTTAAGAACTAATCTTCTAAGTAACGTAAGCCATAAAAAGTTCTTTTTTTTATTAAAGTAGTGAATAGACAAACACAAGAATGTGATAGTTATCACAAATTAAAATAAGGTTACAGAAATGATCTTAATTTAATTACAATCTGTTATAATATTTAATAAATAACATGAAATTTGAACAAAAATAAATAAAGTTTTATAATATGTCGGATTTAAAACCCTCTCCTAGTTCTTAAAGAGTGTGACATCAGCATTACTGATGTCACAAATGCCTATATTCTTGATTGTCGCCAGGCTCTCAGGCTATTCAAGATAAGCTCGTAAATCGTACACAGTTTGACGGATCCTTTATTTCGAAGAGATCTGATCCCTGCAACGGCTCGAGTGAGAATATTTCTGATTTGTACCCACGCCTCTATTTATAACAAGCAACACTCATTGTCGTGACTGCACTTATACAGGGCTACGCAGGTGGTTATGCAGGTGACACCCGATCTTTAACCATCCATAATTATTAATTACGCATATAAAAGGTATACGACTTTTGTGATATAAGTTTGGCTCGTATAAATAATTTTCTGTCTTTCAAACCTCGGAACATATAATACCAACCATTCATATGGTAAATTAACAGAAACTTAATTAAAGCTCTCTGTTATACCAATATTGTTACAATTTCGTTTCAAGATATCTAAATTGTATTAAAATAGAGTATAATAAAGTCATATAATTCAACTATGTGAGGGCTCTATAGAACCCCGAGTGGGCCTTTAGAATCCACTCAGAGTATAAAGTTAAATAAATGACTGGAGAAAATTTTAACAAAGATACTAAGCACCATATTTCAGTCTTGATGGACGGTTAAAATTATGCTAAGCTTTCAGCTTTAAATATAATAATATAATTTTATGTTCGGTGCTGTAAACTTTTTATCAGCGATGGAACTGAGACTGAATGTGTGTTTAGTATGACAGTTTGTTTGAGGCTCTTTACTTAATAAATTTATATGAAAAATTACTTCATTTAATTGATCAAACATTAAATTTCGACCGTAACAAAAAATATATATTCAAACAGATCATATATTTAAACCGATATTTCATATAAATATAGAAAAAATACTGGCATTCGGCAAATTTTTGTTAGTACACATTGAGAAAAACAAAATAGAATTGCTTAAATAATTCGTTCTAAAAAGAACTTCATGAGATTATAATGAGATTTAAGATATTTGTGAGTATTCATTGAAATAAATATTAGGTTTATTTTATGAGATTAAATTACAATTTTTCTTATGGAGATTAATTTAGAAAAGGGAAATAGTAGAGTTTTTAGAAAACGACAAAAAGGTCGTTAACTTTAAGGTAAACTGCATTTGTCGTTAGGTTGCCATTAATTCTTATGTTTTATTTAACGAGTAATTTCCTTTGATTCGGCCATGCGATACTAGACTAGGTATAACGTGACAAAATATAATAGTATACAGGACTTAAAGGCAAGGAGAGATATCGGTTGAAACTTATTTATCTCAAACTTCAGATAACAAGGATTGTGAGAAGTTAAGGCACTTTGAGGACGGTGCGACCTTTGACAGTCCAAAATTTGCATAATAATAATATCTGTTTTGTAAAACTGTAGTTGACAAGGGACCCATATAAAATAACGTCTTGAGAATTTATTGTGATTTATTACGATTGTAGTGTTGAAGAGAGAAATAACGCTTTTCTATATAATTTATAGATTTTTATGGTTTTTAAAAATTTTATAACATAATATGCGAATACAGAAATAACGAGCATGATGACAGATTTGAAGTTAGAGGAAATTTTTTTTAAATTTAATTTTAAAGGAGTGTTATAAGTATATAGATACAGAATCACAGGTCTCAGTTAATAATGGCTGTCGGCTCCAGAGGGCTACATCTACAAAGGTCCAAATTTATTATTCCAAGGTGTTTTAAATGTAGTTGTTTCAAGATTTGTCGTTACCTTCGAAGTTTTTCAGCTCAAGAATAATTAAGTAACGGTATAAAGACTCTTTGCCATCTTCTGTTATAATTAAGTTTTGGTTTTGTTTAAAGAAAGGCATTAGGGTACATACATATTTTAATACACAATTATCAATATTTTTCATGTGTTCACTATATAATCTGATGAGACACTTTTTTTTTGAGATTTGAAATGAATGTTGAGATAAATAGGGATATTTAATTTAGAGTTTCTGTTTTTAAGAGTCATATTTTCTAATTTACTCCTTCTTAACAAAGGCTACCTAAGTAACTGTTTTATTAAAGCCCTATTGAAATCTCCATCTGTCAACGCTTGAGTGAGCTCAGGTTCACTAAAATTTACGATCGAAAATAAGACAATTAACTCATCAAGCAAGAAAAGGGTTTCCGGATGTGTGGTTGATCTTCAAGATGCTGCATTGACAACGTAATATCATTTTCAATCCTACTGAACTAGATTATTTAAAACTCATTGGCTCCTTTGCGCAACGTTGAAAACCACTTTATTAGTCTGCCATAAGCTAATGAAACTATTACGCTACTGCACACTGTTTTGTACAAACAATAACAATAATAGCATAACGTGTGGAAATCATTTAATAGCGTAAGCAGTCAAATAGAACATTTAAACAACGTCAAATATTCACATACATTTTGTTTGCAAATAGTTTTGTTATTGGTTTAAATGTATTATTTATTAATTGTTTTATGTAAAAATAGTTCTCATTTAAATAGATGGGCTTTATTTTTTATTTATCAGGGGATATTATGAGGATAGGATAAAGAAAGCTCAGGAATACCCCTCATTATGGATTTAGTGGGGCTCAAACAACCAAGCCGGGCTTAACTAAGCAGTCGGGTTTTAAATAAGGATGTCCTATTTATTTTTTATTAAATTATATCCTACGAGTAAACTACTAACTTTATGCAAAAATATTTATTTAAGGGGTTTCTGATTTTGATACATATAAGATGTCGTTCAATTTACAAATTAAAAAAGGGGAATATTTTTCTTAATATTTAACGAAATTAAAATATAAGAACTGACGTCACTTGTATTACTCGTGTTCACGTTTTGGCCAGGTTCTACAGTGATACAGTTGCTTGTAATGGTCATTGCTAGTCGTAATGTTTTAATATTGTACATGTAATCATGTTATTCAAAAGTATCTAAGTTAGTTATTTAGTAAGATTATTTGAAGCTAAGATAAAATTATACTTAATCTAGAGAATGTATCAACTTTGCTTTGAAGATTCAGAAATAACAAGACATTTGGCAAAGTAGTAGAATATAGGTCATCTAGGCATACGTAGGTTTGACCTAGATTTTAGATGAGCAAAATAAAGGCTATAGATAAAAGGGTGATTTGAACATTTTGTGTTTCAGACGGCTTTTGAGGAAATGAAGATTTGGAATTGCAGTGATTTGAGATTTAAAAATTTAAACGAGATTTAATTGAAATCGACGTTAACTAGCCTTAAATATTATTCTTTTTTAAAATAATTTTGAAAAATATGAAACGTTTACCACAACTTATTGTAAAAGTTTTGACTATTTTGTCTATAATTCACAAAATAACTATCAAGCCAAATAACTGAAACCATTTATACTCGTATTATTATTCTGGCCATGACAGCCAACCTAGTTCTCCAATATAATCACGATCTTAATCCAAGTTACTTAGAAGCCTTTGCGGGCAGAATTTACTTACTTTTACTTATATAATTGGCCTACAACCTTTCCACTCGTGTTATTGTTAGACCACCTTTGTTTGCATTACTTCTAAGTCATTACTTACTGATAAGTAAATATGAGTAAATATTTATAATAGAAAGATTTAAAAACTTTTTTCCAAAAAAAAAGTCAAAATGCCGAAATCATAAAATTTGGAAATGATATTAATTTTTCATTTATACGCGATCATCCCATAGACATCAGTACGAGAAGATGAAGTTACATGCTTTGTTGACTGATGATTTTAATTACTGTAATCTTTTAACCGCATCCGCCTTCGAATGCCAAACTGGCGGACCGCGACAAAGGACTCTATTGTTTACCCTTTCACTGAGTGAAAATTATGGAGGTATGAGCTGTATCCCGAATACTAAATGCCTTCATATTTAGATTTATAATAATACAAGATCAGAATTATATTAATATTATCAACATTTACCCCTTTATACCCACACATAAGATTTTGAATGGTTTGAACTTTAGAAAACAAATATAAATTTCAATCATGTTTCATTGTTGTTTATAGTCATTTAATGAGGTATGGTAGGTATGTTTAAATTATGGAGTCACTTGAAAAAAAAAGTAAGAATACATAAATAGCAAATGACGAAAAGCAAATTTAAATGTAACCGAAGACAAAAGGATTTTTAAGGGGTTGGAGACACTTTGGATCAAGCCGCTTGGTAATATTTGGGTCGTTGGGACCAAATAAAAGTTCTTAAGTAAATAGAACAATTTGCATTTCTTTGGCAATTTCTTGTAAAATTCTGCTTCGCCTTGCCATAATATTCTAAGGGGAATATTATTTAGATAAATTATTGTATACGATAAACTGAATCAATAATTGATTTATGTTCTTCGTTAACTTCTAGATCTTGTCAAAATATTAAACTGTCACAGATTTTGTCGAAAATCTGATGGTCGTGTCGAACAGACTACAATTGTACGGCTTCCAACACTGTGTATGTCATCTGTTAGTAACAAAATCTCAACATTATGAGGATAAAATGTTAAGTCTTAGTTTTCTGAATTTGAAACTTAAAGTAGTTCAATCCTGCTATAAAAACTATAAGTAGCTCATGAATATGTTATTTTATATGTGAGGAAAAGATAATTCTGTAAATATTAGATCGTTTATAAAAAAGTATGTTCTGTATTTTACCAATTTGTTCCAGCACATATGTAAGTTTTATGGAGGATAAAGTATTTAGTCATCTATAATTATATTAAGTTAATGAAGTTGTAAAGTGTCGAATAGAAGTAGTAACTTAAGTTTTTAATGTTCTTTCAAAAGTATGTAGGTGCATAAATGAAGTTATTACTGAAAACAACAAGGGATATACCCAACTAAAGGTTACATTTACAGAATGTGAAATAGGCTAGGCTTAACTTTGTCACTACTATCACTTTTGGGTTTCTAGTAGCTACCCTTTGACAACTGACCCCTTGTTACTGAAGCTTTTATTAAATGAAGTCCTTAAGGTTGAGGGAATAATATAATTTTTGACCAAGTTTATATGTATGCTACAGACCCGACCGTAACATATATATATTTGATGTTAATGTATCAAAAATATTTCCGACGGCGTCTTGGGAAATAACGTTCACAAGATAACCGGAGATTAAAAGATCGCTATATAAGGGAAATTAATACTCCATATTCAATAACACTAAATGTTCCTTTCCATTTGAAGTTCTAAATTTTCATTTTATTATTCTATTTTTATTCGCATTAGTTTTTTTTACTTATTATATAAATATAATCAAAGAAGAAATTAAATCATTAAATAACTACAGTTTTAATTCCTTCAAAAGACTGGTAGCATTTTATGTTTAAGCCAGTGAACTCGGTCAAATGATTGAAGTTGAAACTATGTCCTAGTAAAAATGTTTACTGCTTTTTTAGTCGAACGTCTTTTGTTATTAAAGTGTTTTGTTTTAAAGCAAATAAGTATACATTTTTAAATAAAATTATTTTGTTTTATTTATGTTCCAAAACGGATTAAACTTATACATTATTTAAAATAATTTTGTATTAATTATTGCTTATGAATAATCTTCTTACACAAAACATTTTTATAGACGATTCTATCTTTAATACTAGCTTTCTTTCATGACTGTGTTCACGTGTTGATAAACGAATGTTTGTTTTTAGATAAACGAATTGGGTGTTACATATAATAGATAGGGTACGGAACCGGAGAATCATGTCAATTTACTTCGGCCATAAAATATGTATTCCTAGGAAGCTACACTGAAGCTAAACTATTACAGACAAATGTATGTCTCACTTTAATGTATGATCTATTTTATTGTAAAGTTTCATCAAAATCCGCTCAGTAGTAACTTGAATTCCACACACATATATTCAAACTTTTGCTTTTAAAATTCTTAAAAAATTTTGCTATGATTTAGTAAATATTTTATTATATTCCGAGATACCCAAGCGAATTAATGGAAGAAAATTTCTTTGTAACAAGTTCTGTTCAATAATAGAGAAAGTTACAAGACAATATTTTTTTCTTTTTCCGCACGCTTGGGAAATAAAATAAATACAATAATAAGTTGCAATTTTTTCTGTTTTTATAAAAATAAGTGCTTCTGTGTCGCATCAAGAGTATCACTTGTATTCTATGATGGTTATGTGAACGGAATGTTACTACATTCGTCATAATTTATTTCTACCCGCAAAATAATATCGAAGGAATTGTAAGAGATTTCAATTTTGTCACTATGGAATACAGCGGTGACATATCTCATCAATTATTTATTTATTGGAAAAAAGATCGACTAGAATAAACGTTTATATTTCAGGTGACACATGAACTTTATATTATATTAAAAATAGTACTCATTATAAGATTTACCAACTAATTAACTGTTTCGGTTGTTTTTATATTATAAAATGATTTAAATTTGAATGTTTAAAATGACGTATCCAATATTCCAAAAAAGATATTTTTACTTTAGGCAAAGTACAATTTCTAAGCGCAGATTTAAATTGGCCTCGGGCCTGATATTACTTTTTGGCGTAAAATACTTTTAGCGTACGAAATAACTTTACTGTAGAATAAACGTTGATTAAAAATTCATTTCATGATTAAAGGATGCGACAATATATGACAAAAATAATTAACTTTGTTCTGTCGGTTCCAATGTCGCAAATTAATGCATGTCATTTTATTTATATGTACTGTAGTTGGTCTGATTTTGTTACCTACTAAAAGAAAAGTCCAATATTGCACTCAGTTTTAAAAGATATTTTCTAATTCGCCTGTTAGAACCCGGACTGAGAGGTTTTTACCTGTGTTGGTTTTTATCGACAGAGCTTAAAAGAAAATCTTATGACTCTCTTTTGTATAAGGATGACTTAAGAGAGTACATTTGTTACTTTAGGATAAAGTTGGGTGGTATCTTTTGTTATGGGAAAACGTCGTGAGGATAGATGATAGTGATTATGTTTGTGATAAATTTATTTAGTATTACTGAGTTAGAAATTTGCATTGGACATACTTACATGTCGAATGATTCCACAAAGTCGAAGAAGAAACTAGGCTTTAATTGTGAGAATCTATTGTAAAAACTTTTTGTGATACGTTTTAAATGGACACTTGATTGTAAATTGTATTAGTTGTAAATTTACAAAAAGAAGAGTTTTTCAGGGGCGATTTTTGTTCTTTGGCATCCCATGCAGATATCTCTGTTTAGGATGATTAATTCGTATGTATTTCTATTTATATTTGAACTAAGTTTTAGTCGGTAGCCTTTGTGTAGTTTTTCAAGACTACTCATTTTGTGTTTCTTTTGAGGGATATAAGGTAAAGGTGAACGGCACGTTCGAAGCTTTTATGAAAAAATACTTCACTAAAAGACTTACGATAATTTATACCTTGTTTTGTTGCTGATGTTATACTGTTTAATATGTTATTATCTATATTTGATAACAATTTAGTACAATATATTAGGCAAGCGCAACATATTGTACTTAGGAGTGACGTTGCTGACTTTGCGGAACGAACACCAAGCAATGGAACAAGCAATGGAATGGCATTGCTATCCTAACATCCGGACAATCATGTAGTCTTAGGTATAGGTTATAAGTTTTAATATGTAATTTTTGTTATAATATACATATAAGTAAGTTCGTAATTTTCCTGGAACCTCTGGTTGTCACCTTATATAATTAATATAAAAACAATAACAAAGATATCCACTGTTAACTTTCATATATTAATAAATTAATTATGTGAAATATTTATATGTATCTACATAAAATTATGTGTTTCTTATTGAATGTTACTTATATCTTTTTTTAGATTCAGTTTTGAATATAACAGTATGGAATATTAGACATGATTTTTGGGTAGCAACACCATTTAGTATATATGAATAGATAGTAAATAAAGATGAGTATAAATGTTGAGAATTAAACATTGTCTAAGTCAAATGTTATACAATTATTAATACTGTTTTAAACTATTGATTCTTTAAGCACATATATATTTTTTATAATTTCTTGTATTGATAACCTGGTCTTCAATAGCAATCTGTTTCGGGGAACAGGTAACTTTTTTGTAACCATTTATTTGGCGCGTCTAAATCTATGAAATTTTGTTCCAGGTCGTGGATATGCTTATCATGCAGTTCCTTTCTTCTCCAATCCTTAATTTTTTCATTTATTTATTCCTGGATAGTTTAAAATTCTTTCTTATTATTTTTTTGATTTATCGGTGTGAAATTATCATCAACTTCCACTGAGATCTATTTTCGGCTACTCGCATCCAGCTCCTGCCAGCCATCTTGCGCAAATCGTCACTCCACCTTGCCTGAGGACGTCCTACACTACGTTTGCCGAGACGCGGTCTCCACTCAAGAACTCGTTTACCCCAACGGTTGTCGGTTCTGCGGCTAATATGACCAGCCCACTGCCACTTCAGCTTGCTAATCCGGCAGATGCCATTTCTAATATGGATTTCCTCTCAACAGATTTTAGATGTTTTTGTTGTTAAAGTTATTGTGGTTCTCCAGTTAGACATGGCCTCTCTCAAAAATTTTATGATATTAGGATGAATCTTGTATGTATGTAAAATTTGAACTAATCATGAGAGTGGGACACTATCAAAAGCTTTTTTGAAATAGATATAAGTGACATACAAATTTCTATTAAACTTATTTGAATGTTTTAGTATAGTTAAATCTATGATTAATTGCTCTTTGCATCCTCTGTGGTTTCGCTTGCATCCCTTTTGTGCCTCTGACATTACATTATGTGTTCCACGTGTGATAATATCTTGTTGGTAACGTAGGATGTGATTATTTTATATATTGTTGGTAGGCATGTTATAGGACGGTACTGTGATGGATCGCGGGTGTTTTGGATTTTTGGTAACATATAGATCAAACCGGTTGTTATAAAATTTGGGAGCGGTTTTCTACAATTAATTAAGTCTGAAATTCTTTTCGTTTTAATATCATGTAAGGACGTAAACTTTTTATACCAAAAATTATGTATCTGGCTTATTCCAGCAGCTTTCCAATTTTTTGTCTTCTTAAAAACTTCAGTTAAATCAGCTGATTTTAATTCTATAAATTCCATGTGTTCCATATTACCCCATTTCTTATTCTCTTCTTCAATCCATTTTGCCTGTAAATTGTGATCACTCCATTTTTCCTAAATTCCTGCCCAGTAGTTTTTAAGTTCATCTTTATTTGGTATTTGTTCTTCATTGTTTGTATTATTCGAGGTAGTACTATTCAATGATATATAGAAAGCTTTTTCGTTGGTACAATATAATTTATTATCGTGTTTTCTATTTAGTGCTTTCCTGTATCTTGCCAGTCTATCTGCTTTCAAAGATAGCTTCTGCTTAAGAGTGTCTATATATTCTTCTGGTTTCTTGTTTTCTTGTTCGTGGATTTGCAATTTCGTACTTTTAAATATTATTTCTACTTGATCTATTAGTTTTTTTTAGATCTATTGCCTTATATATATTGAGTTAACCTACCAATGTCTACTCTAAGCTTTTTAATGTCGTTTTCTAATCTTTATTCCCAAGCTGGCTTATGATTCTTTTCTTCTGTATGCTTGTATCTTCTACATTTCCTGTCTTTATTTTATAGCCAAGTTTTGTTATTATTACTAAAGCAGAACAATATTTTAATGTATGTAGATGCAGTAGATCGGAATCCAATGAGAAAAAAGTAGGTAGTATATGAGTATTAAAGGTTTAAATAAGATCATAAAGTAATTTACTCTCTTTTAATCGCGGTAATTTTGGTCGGGTTCTAGGATCAGTACTTTGAAATTTTATTAGTGCTGTTTCTAAAAGATTCTTTATTTCTTCAATGTTTTCTTGTTGTGGGATTTCTAAACTTGGAGTGTATTCTACTTCTGTGTTGTGAACTATCGATGTCAAATTTGTCTGTGTAGAAGCATAAGATTGTGTAATAGTGCAAGTTGTGGGGCTAGTAACTGTATTATGTGTCTGAATTAACGGTTGTGATTGTGAATAGGGTAGATGTGATGATGTATCTGTTTGATTGTTTAAATCCGCTTCCCTTCTTAATTGTTCAGTAATTTCCGATTTAAGCTGTGCTATTTCATCCTCACTAATTAATTAATTTATAATAATAAATATTATTATTCCTTTCTAAATCCTGTGTTCATATTAAACATATATATTTCCTGAAGTAGAAAATAAATCACTATTAATCATTATCCTATTCTTACTATTTTGGATGAGTTTTGGTCAAATGTGTTTCAATTTTAAGCTATAAAATTAAACAGGATTACGAGCGCAGTTTATTATATTTTTACGACGGCCATTATTTACCGCAGTTGATGCATTTCAAAATCATAACAGTTTTATTGTTACTGTGTTTTGGGTCAGATGTTTATAAATTTCCCATTCCAATTTACATTTTGTTGCCAATAACAGTCTGAGTGGTTTGGTTTAATTAAAGGGCAGAGAAGAAGGCTGTAGAATCTTTGTAGTGCTCTTCAAAAGTTACCGATTAATTACGGTCCCTTTCAATAGCGTTGCCGAGAGATTTTATTCATATATAGTTAGTTACCCAAATATGTATATATAGCTTGTATATCAGAAATGTGTATTTATACTTTAGGCGATTTCAAGTTTTTTATCAGAGAAGTACGTGAATCATCTATATCGTTGGAATCTAAAACAAAAAGTCGTGGATATTAAGTTAATCCATCTTCAGAGAGGCTGTAAATATTTATTTGTTACAAAGTCTTACTACTTTTGTAACTTTTTATTATTGTATATTATAATAAAATTTGTTCCGGATAGTTTCCAACTGTCATTCCTCAAATTGTTAGGTGAAATGAATTAAGACGTGGTTAACGTGGTATTATCTCAGTAACATCCCATTCTCTCTAAATTTACAAAACACTTAAATTATTTTATAACTGGAAGAAATGACAAACTCCAGGTTCCATTGATTTGCTGTCCGCCTGAGGAAAGAGGAAACTCATCGTTTTGTGCGTATGTGATGAAGCTCTACAATGAAAGGATGTAGTACCGGCGTAGGCATGATCATCTGATGATAAACAGGGCATGAAGGAAATAAAGTGTTCAATTTCTGCACACACTCTCTTAACTTGATCCTATAAAATACCTAGAAGCTGGCTACTTTACGCCTGTAATCAAGGGTGACTACATTAGTTTTGATCGAACTGTGGTCACCGATAATTTATTTTGCATATTTTTACAGGTGGTATAAAGCTTGATAATTAGCAGTTTCTGCCCTAATGAGACAAAAGTATTTCACTCATGACGGTACCTATACCTTGTATAGACAAAGAAGCTACGCTGACTTGAAGTATTGGCATACTTTGTTAAGGCCAACGAATTTTCTTAATGGGTTCTTAGCTTTGGACTCAGTGAATTGCCAACAGTTAAGGTTTAAGGATACATCAATACCTAATAACTAAAGGGGGTCGAAGTATTCCAAGGAAACGTTTTGAAAAGGTGAACTGACACCTTTTAACGGTGCAAAGACAAGCTTGTATTGTAGTGGCGTTATATTTCACAGTATCGGCATCGCTCCCTTTGGAAACTGCTTGAAGTGGGAAATTAACACGCTCCCCCGTTGGACAAAATGCCCCGTTGGACTTATCATTAACAACTACTCTTAGAGAACGGTCCTCAAAAATGACAAATCCAGACAATCAGACCGGGGCATATGGCATAGCTAAAAAATATTCCGACTTCTTTTATTTTATAATAATCAGAATCCATAAAAATAATCGTTTGTCACACTCATCGAGTTAATCATTCAAATAAAATCCATTGACGACAGAAATAATTTATACTTCGATAATTAAACAAATCAAATTATTACGGTTTAACTGTTTCGAACTAAAACAGAGTTCAAATTATAGCGGGCATTATAAACATGAATTAATTAAACAGCCATGTGTGTTAGAGCGCCCTTGAATTTATATAAAACGTTGCCCATTAAGTATTCTGTGTAAACGGAACTCTTATAAAATATGCACACTGCCCTTCTTTACAGAGTTGAGGGAAAATGTTTATATGCTCATCCATGAATATACATTTTTATTTTTATTTGACTAGCTTCAGCTGGCGTGTTGAATTAATGCGGGTTTTTTGATCAAATTTCAATAAAGATTTTATGCGTGATTAGAATTTGTCCAATGCTTACATCCTTTCAAGTATATCATATTTATACCTTTAATTCATTATTCAAGTTAAATAAAAAGTTATAGGAAGTAAATTATTAAAACAATCGTGTAGAATAACGACTTTCTTCTCGTCAACGTAGGTGGACATTACAGAGATTTAAAATAAAGGGCCTTATATTCATGTCTTGTACTTATATGAATGCTATGTTACTTCAATAACATACAAAAATCTATTTCGCATTGTTTTGCGTTAAATACTAATTAGCATCTATATTGACATTGTTAAACCCAACCGTATTAAAAAAATATTTATCATATAAACAGAATGAAACACGTATTATGCATATATTTTAGTTACGTTCTATTGTGATATTTATACAACTCCCAAATCTTTTTTGTGTTTCAATGCTTTTAAGTGACAGTCTCACTTTGATTTATTATTTTTCAAATTTACCTGACGTGACCCGAAATCAAAATGAGTACAAAAACTGTACATAAAAGAGACCATGGCCGATCCCTCTTTTTACGAATAAAAAAAGATGAAAAGGTCATTGGTGTTCTTTATCAACTTGGTTTGTACGTGAAGCGCGAGCGGTGAAAGATTTATCAAACAAAGACTTTTCATGGGGCTCTTTTGCTATACAAACTTAGTTCCTTAATATAATGAGCTTCAGGATAATTTTACATAAATAGTTCTCTGGGTAAGTTACTTTTAAGGGGCTAAAGGGATAAGATTTATATAAAAATATCACAAGAGTACATTACAACTAAAAACTTTATACTCCGATTTTATGCTTGACTAAATAAATATACACAAATATTGCTTAGAAATGTGTCAAAAAAAAATGGCAGCATTTCTTGTTATAATAAGAGTGATGAGTGATAACAAGCTGAGACGTTAGCGCTGAAATTAATAGCAACGTTTCAGCTATAATAATTACTTTAACAAGTTCCAACTTTTTAATTAAGTAATTAATACTACCAGAATAAAAACAGATTCTGAAAGCTCCGAATCCACAGCTTTTTTGAAACATATCGGTTTGAGTAATGGATTGTTTGGATCCAATATGAATAGTGACATTTATAGTAGTATATATAAAAGCAATCACAAATTCAGTTTCCTGTAGTAGGAAAATTTTATATTTTTCAGGGTAAAAACTAAAAAAAAATATTTTAATCAAATATATCCAAGAGATGTCAACCTTCATAAAATCGTGTTACCTAATTATCCGCTTCGAAAATATTAGCTTTTATGTTATAGAAGTTTCGATAGAACGCTTCTTCAGCAAGTTTGGCTTTATTGCTTTCTTTTGTATTATCACGTTTGAGATTTAATTGAATTAGTTTGAAATTTTATCTTTGTTCTCAAAAACGTTCTTTAAGATTGCCATGAATGTTTTTCTAATTCAATTGTATTTGGAGTTTGATTGAGTCTGATATTATTTTATTACTTTCGTTTTTTGGGAGAAAACAAAGGTGCTAGATGTGGGGAAATAACCTTATTGCACATAAAATAGACTCAACGATGTTACAATAAATTATTATATGAATTCTGAGCCACTGATGATGTATCACTAATAGTAGGAATTGTCACTTTTTTGTTATAATTTATTAGTAAATACAAGTACTAATAATAAAAAATATTAGCGACGAAATTTTTCAGACTATTTTAATTGTATGAGAGATATACTATAGCATAAAATATATAATAAAATAAAAAGTAACCTCTCCGTACAAAAAATAGGAACATTTAGGATTGAAATATAACTCGTTTAAGATCACGAAGATTTGAGTTTCTAATAAATATCTGCATGCTTGAGGATAAGGACAAAAAGAGACCAAATTGTTACCAAAAATTCCCTATACATTAACAAATACTCTACAGTTATAGAACATACACATATACTTTAACTGTATTTTAACATAAACGAGTTAAAAATTCACACATGCAACCCTAATTGAAAATGTAAATAATTTTATATATATCAGCATTTTATAAAAAAAATAATAAAATTATGAATCAATGTAACTCTATTAAAATAACCTTCCCACCGAAAATTTAAACTCGATATCAAACCCAATTTTCCACGTCAATATTCATGGAAATCGTTCCAATATTAATATCGTGTTCGAGGCGAGGCCAGCTGATTCGAGTGAGTTTAAGGATATACCACTTATATCCATTTGCCGAAAGGCTATTAGCTACACGATTGGACCGCATTGTTGGATTCCTTCAGAATTTGACCTTCACAGTATACCTGAATATTTGGGGACAGTTTGCAAATCATTCTTAAGACGGACGAAAGCTTCATAGAAAGTATTTTATACATATATGCTAAAATATGAATTTTAATTTAAGATTTTATCGTAAAAATGAGTAGCTGTTAACAAATATAAGGTTTAAGAACTAAAATGAATGTAAATATTTGCATACTGTAGGTTTTCCCTCTGACCTTATATAATCTATCTTTAAATTTCCGAGGGTTAATCTGTTGCTGTATTTTTTTTCATAAACATTTTCCGTTTACACATTCATTACAGTATATTCTTGCTAGTATTATAAACAAAAAAGATTGTGTAGACATTTTGTTTCTATTTAACAAAAAAAAAAAATTACTATAAATGAAACATTATGCATATAAAAAATTGTTAAACGTGCCATTGACGATTGATTTTTTATTAAATACCAGTTTTTTTAATTATTTGTATAAAATAACAAAATATTTTATAACGTTTTCATTACTTTTCTGAAACTTCAATGATCATCTGGAAACTAAAACAAATGCTGTTTTTTCTGTTTCTATATGCTAGAAAATCACAAGTCACGAAAAAATATTAGTTCCAAGATGCCATCAATTCGTGTCGCTGTTTAATTATAAGACTCGAAAACTTTGGGAAAGGGAGACTTGATAAATGGAAAGCTCGCTGTTAAAATCCGTAATAACTGTGGACATTATACGTTGTGTTTGTTGACAGAATAACATTCGTAGCTGTTTTAAGGGATATTTATAATTTAAGGGTTTATTATAACGTGCTTATAAATAATATCCTGAAAGTAGTGATTTATTTACTACGTTATTTTTTTTTACTTAGAGTTAAATGTCTTGTATTGAAAAATAATAAATTTTAGTTCATATCTTGATTTATAATATTTTATCGTAGGTCGTTCTGTAAGTTTCATAGAACGAGCGTTTAAATGGTAAGCAATTTTAACCGACGATAATAATGAATGAAAATTATTATAAAATAGAAACGTAAAGATTTGATGATTTTAATGATATTTACCAAAACTGATGTTATGTTTTCTGATTATTAAAATTACTAAGCTTATTCATCGTTACTTAATATTTAAGATAAAAAGAGTCGGTGTGAGGAAAATTATGATTTTGAGTTACAGTAGTCGGATCAACATCATCCCAGGAACTATATCATCTAATTACAAGTGATAACTAAGGCTGAAAAAAGTAGTGCAAGTGAGTGTGAGTGCTTTGTTTGTGAAATGGATTACCCGGCTTTTTAAAATAGCAAGAGTAACAGCTATGTTGGTGACGTCACAGTTTTTAAAAATCAAGTTTGACATAGTACTTCGACATCTTACGTCTATGCATATTATAAATAAAATTGGAATGTCTGTTTGTTATATTCAAATACTACATGCATGTGGATATATAAATTTGGTACATAATGAGGAGTAACTAAGGCTACTTTTTATCCCGATCCCGTATCCCAACAACGAAATTAAGCGTTACCCGCTTAAAAGGTTTTTTTATTGTTTTTTTGTTTCTTTTTTAGGTAGAAGGAGTCGCGGGTAGCAGCTATTTTAATATAAAGTACACGCGAAAACCTTAAATATCAATATGCACTAGTCGATAATATGATATAATGTGTTTGACTGATTTCTTAATGAAAGTGAAAGTATTTTTTATATGTACTTACAATCAAATTGAGTTATCCGCACAAAGTTAATTAATTTCCGATATAATTTGTGCTTTTTTTTTTCAAGTTAAGTAAAAATATTACAGCTATATTTACTTCAGTTTATACTACAACACCTTTTTGACGTTCCTTTATTTTCTTCATTCAATTATAAGAAGATTGATTTTAAAATGTACCTGTAAAAAAAAAAAATGTTATAGAAAACGAAAATAACAGTAAAATTATCAATGCCTCAGCACAAATTTTTGTACGAAGCATATTTAAAACATTTTTATCGAGACGTACTTTGTTAAAGCCTTAGCTTATATAAAACCACTATGACCTACTTATCGTCATAAAAGGGATTTGCTTTCAACTTTAAAGTAGTTAAATGAATGGGGATAAAGAAGTTACCGGTTCTCAGTTTGTTCTTAGAATGTTCGCAAATATAAAGTTGATGTATTTTTAAAGGTATGAGGAAACAGTGATGGAATCAAACAGTTCTGAAGGTAATCTTTTAAGTTTTATATATTACAACCCCCTTTATATCTTAAAGTTCTGTCTATACGGATTGTTTAAATTGTTTCATTTAACATACCCTGTTTGGGGCATATTCCCTTCTGTTGGCAGAATGATTTAATTTTTACTACACATCTTCAGTCTTGATGTCGGTACCATATCATATATTCAATGTTATTGTGAATTCAAGATGGCAGACGTAATAAAATGGCGGACTGCATGTTTTTTTACTAACCCTTGATTATGGTTTAATAAATGAAAGGGCTTAACAAAAAAAAAAAATGCAAATCTAATATTGCGACAAACAATTTGGATGATAAAATGTTTTTTTTCACAGCTCCCTCTATATGAATATCAAATTAAAGTGCTCGGGGCGAAATAAAAAATGACTGTTGATAAATTATATGTATTGCGCTCCACGGCAATTTTTTTTTATTAATAATAATAATTTACCACAAAACAGATTTTTTATAAGCAAAAACTTAATATAGATAAATAACAAGGCGATTTACCGTTTGTGCTCTTAAAGACTAAAATTGTCATCAGGATTTTAATTGAGTAATCGCTAAAAATGAATAACATAATTTAAAAAAAAAGCTGATACTTTCACATCATTGGACTGATATTACTTAAAATTATATAAAAACAACAACAAGGAAACTAACTTTCAGATGAAAAGTCTGTCGATCCGTTTGAGAGCTAGGATGCCACAGACACACACACACACACACACACACACGCGCAAGCACGCACGCACGCACACGCACAGAGATATCGACGTCAATCTTATAAAACCCCTCTTCTGCATCTGGGTTTAAAACTATAAGTGTAGAATATAATAATTGTGATTAAATAGAATATAATACATGACTTGCCTATTAATTGTTATGAGGAGAATCATTGAGCTTTAAGGGTTGTAATATGATTTATCTATCAGTGTCCACCACATAACCGTCCTCACTTTCCGCTAGGTTGACTGAATAAACCATTTGCCAACCCTTAAAAGGATTGATATTTACATACTCAAACATGGGGTCCTATTTATTTAAATATTTAAAACTATTTTCTCACATATTTTATTTTATTTCAGTTGATTTTTGTCTAATTGTAATCGTAATATTTTTTTAATTAAACGTAACAATGGCATCCTATTATAGCATAATGTGATTAATATATTTAACGCTTATTATAGTTATTTCTTAATTCATTAACTGACGTTCAATATTCAAAGAAAATATGCAGGAGATTATCGACTTTCATTATTATATTCCATACACCTTTAAGGTTTTTAATATTTTGAGTCACGAGCTCGATAAAGCCTTTTAATTGGAAATATTTTTTACGAGTAAAACGTTCTATTTAACATTTTGTGGTTTGAAGGCTTTTTATGTTATAACTTAATAATAGAAAAATGTCGGTACATTTTAGACGGATGTGATCGAACAAAGTTTTTATTTAAGTTAAATTTAAATTTCATTTGTTTCTCTTATCTCGTATTGTGACGTACTTTTTAATTTAAAACAATCATGAAATCGTATGCAAATAACAGCTTTATAGATAAAAAAATTGCTGGTACAATCTCATTGCGTATTTTGTTTTCTAAATTCAAAAACGTAAATTTGAATAATCCATATCAATCCCGCACGTGTTAAATAAAACTTTATAATTTGTTATCTCAAGATATATTGAACAATATTTCATCTTTCAACCGTAAAAAGACCTTAGATGCATGTTAATAAATATTCTAACCAAGACAATAACACAATGAGATCTAAGACTTTCGCGAGTTTTATTCATTTAAATGAAACTAATATATTTTCGGATATATGACGCGGATTCTATTATTTTAAAACTACATAATCCCGACGTTTTGGTAGATAATAAATAACAGGACCAACTGACAGATACTAACATCTCGTCTTCCCGTGATCACGGTTGCTGAAAAGTAACCGAAACGTCGGGATTATGTAGTTTTAAAATAATAAAATCGGCGTAATATATCCGAAAATATATAAGTTTCATTCAAAAGATAATAACACACCATAATCCCTAATATAAAATAACGAAAGTTATAAAATCGATTTTTTTTAAGCAACCAGACTCTTTTTATACTAACGATACACGCAGGACATTTAATTAAAACTACAAACATGTAACGTTCACACCTTAAGCAAACACATTTATGTAAATTAATTTATGATTAATGTATGTTTTCTACATTTTATGCAGTGTGCATGAAACTTCGTTAAATATTTATAAGGCTTTCGTCGGTAACATTGTTTACTCGTCAGCCTCATCAAACTTTGTAGACTCGTCTGAGTCTCGTTTCAGATCGTGATAAACGAATTTAATAACAGATTATTGATTGGAACACTCTTTGTGTTTGTGCTTATTTATAACATTTGAGTGTTTTTTAGTCAATAAAATGTTTGGTGACAAAATTTAAAAGTAACATTTATTTATATCAGTTGTCTTAAAAGTAAGGAAAAAATACTGATAATGAATTTTTTGTTTCGTATTGTAATTGAATTTTTTTTAAATAAAATTTCCCTTTAGCTAATTTTGTTGTTAATTTAACATGTGACATAAAAATTTGGTATTTCATTATCTCTAGCTTCGGATGCTAAAGCTCTCATGAGGCGTTGTTTATTGACGAACTTATGCCCGTTAATAGTAATTGGTAATCGTTTTCTTAACTGTCGATAAATGTAGTTATGTTAGAACTTGCTCATAGGGTAACTGTCGTTATATTTTATTATTGTACTGAAATAACTTAGAATAAAATACTTCTGTTTTGATTTTACAGCTACATAGTCCCTTACGGCATAGCAAAATCTAATTACATTCGCTTGTTATATTAGACATTAGTATTCATGAATTCTAGAATTAAATATATTTTGAGTGTATTTAGTGAAATATACACGTTTTTAATGTATTTGTGTATGATATTTTAACCAGTTCCGCATATAGTATACACTATGAAAGTATTTTATTGAATGCAACACAATTTCTTGTTTATAAGTTAAATTTAAAATAACATTCAATAGACAAAATAAAGTTTAAAAACTATTATATAATGTATCACCGTGATTAATTGTATAACAATAGTAAAAAATATTAATTATTTATAATCATATAACAAAAAAACAAGTGAAATGAAAAATTTATTTCATAGTGCATTCATTATATGTTGAATCTAAGAATGATTCATATCTACTTACGTCTCATAGAAAATTGTTCATTGAATTTGTATGAAACGCTAGTGATGGATATTACAGATGTGATTTACATTTATATAAGTTTTCAACTCGTGCAGGACTCCGATGCGCTCAGTGCATGTTGCAGTCTTAAAAATTATCATAATGAAACGATTTATCGATAAAAATGCTAAATACACCATAACTTTTATAACACCAGCGTTTATCATACAGTGCATATTTCAAGTACATATTTAAACAAGTATATATATTTTTTTAACTTACTGAGTTTAATTAAAAGTGAATGGAAAAAAGCTTAGCGTTCTTGCTCGTTAATTAAATACAGTTTCGTATTGAATCAGACAATTAAAAGTTGATAGTCAGCCTGAACAATGTAAATGTACTGAAGGTAGACTGTGTATGTGTGTGTTTACGCACACAGCTGCAGTGAGAGGGGTTGCGTGTGACGTCACTACAGAAAGAGACAGGGACGGAATATAGGCCAAGCACCGACCCACCTCTGATACAGTGGTAGCACCTACGTCAGCTACGTAACTATAATAAGGTCACTCACAAACGTGCCTTGTATTTATAATACGAGAATATTTTTATTTGACATCGTATTATTCTCCTGTATAAGATGCCTTTCTTTTTTTTTGGTAAATCGTATTCTAATTGATTACAGACTTGTTGTTCAGAAATATTGCGACGTTATAAGCTTGCATCTACATAAAAATATACATAATAATGTCAATATTCAAAAGTATTATTACATATACGAGTATATGTTAATAATATATATTTACATATAAATATTAACTTAAACGGTTTTCATTTCAGGTCCTTAGCGATATTATCATCTTTTTAATATTATTTTTTTACCAACCGAATTATCTTAGTAAGTTATTGTAGCGGCAAATCGTTCACTGATCTTTTGTATATATTCTATTCATTAATCCTATTCGATATTTCATTTACAATAGCAATACAGAGTTATCTTATAACGCAAATGTATTATTTTATGCCACCATAATAAATAACTATTATTTACGTACCGGATTATTCGAATTCTTTATTTTTTACTACAATTTTACAAACTATGTGATCCCAGGGGCGCCGCAAGTAACATCGTAACAGGCTTCGGGTGTCAGAAGCTGGCTACATTTTATTTAGCGTTGAGGCTGAGCCGAAAAATCTCTCGAGAGTCAACGCGTTGCTAGCATTGTAATGAATTTGGCAGCTACGTATATTATGAAGTCACTGAGCGAATCCATTTTAAATTTTGAATACACGTAATATTTTTTATATCTTTTTTTTATCATCCCTCATATAGGTACACATAATGATTTTTTTTTTTAATATATAGTATTCTATGTTGTTTGTTCAGTATGTTTCAGTATTATAACCTCGTTAACCTATTTCATGGCATGACTTAAACCTTGTTTCTTTGTACCACAGTGACATCTCAATACGTCAAATGACAGTTTTAGCAAATTATCAAATTACAGAACGCTAATAATGGATTTAAACTGTCAACGGTTTTGAAGATTTTTAGTATTTGGCATTCTACTAATTGATAAAAAACCGGCATATATAACACAAACTTTGTTACTTACTTGTTTTAAAAAAGTTATAGTTTAAAACTATTAAGATACCTATGAAAGTAAAATATATATATTTATATATATATGTGATATATTTCGTGGGTCAATTCAAAAGTCGGTCTTGTTAGAATAGTTATAAATGTCTCGGAATCCACGTTTCAGTACAAGATCGGGAAAGTGAGTTATTTGATGGGTCGTCACTTCACACCGACATTCCACGGGGGACCCCTTGAAAGGAAATGGCCACTAACCCATAATAAAATACCCATAAAACCGCCTTGTGGCTTTTATATGGAGGGGAACTTTGAATTGACTTCTATTTATACGAAGTAGTTGGTTTGTCTTCATTTAGTGACCGTTTTACAGTTAATAAAATAAAATATTATACAAAAATATTGCCTTATTGAAATATATTCTCAAAGCAATTTCATTTCTTTTAGTGTTCATTAAAATTTATTTTATTATATAAACCATGAACGCAACGCTGTGACGTCATCACAAGATTTAAACAGTTTATTATATGAGATATAAATTCCAGTCACGGTTATTTGTTATTTGAGATACTTCAGTTCGAACCGCTTAAATAAATGCTTTCCTTTTAACTAGTATCTATATAAAAACATGTGAACTATAGAGTTCTGTAATTGTACAGTACCGGTAAAATCGCTGGACAGATTTCAATATAGCATTTATTTCTTAGAAAACTCTTCAACCTTTCCTAAAAACATACTTCGATATAAAGTTATGAAGCTGTTTGTATTTAGTGCAGTCAGATACATTTGATATACCGAGGAAGAGGGCGAATGCTTTGGTGTTAGTTACCTTATAAAAAAAAAAACAAAACTCCAAGATAAAGTAAGTATAAAATTATGTTTATATATAATTTTGAGAGAAAACAGTTCATGATGGGTATCTAAAAAATCCTAAAAACTACCCACCCATTAAAAGAAATGAAGTAAGTAATATTAGCACATAAAACCAGCATACAACTGAAGGTTAGATTTGAAACGGTAGCAAATAAAATAAGGTAGTTTAAAAATTAATGTTAAATCTTTAAATCAATTTAAAAATAGTTTTAAATTTTTCAGTACCCTTATACATTTCTAAGATCCTATCGTTTCCTTAGAATCCTTATATTTATCGTGTGTTTGGTGTTATAAAACTCAAATAATATTGCTTGTAAATATTAAAAATCATCATATAATTTCATTATTATTATTTAAACGCGGTGGTTAAGCTCTTTCTTCAGAAATTAAATGAGAGCTAGTATGTACACCGTGAACAGAAGGCTGTATTGCCATTGCTCCGTTTGTGTAATGTATGCAATTAGGTAACTTATGAGAGAGCGAACCTACTTTGTCGAGTGCCCGAAGCAATAAAGCGGGCTTTTAATTTTGTGCCTTTGTAAATCTTGTGTTATTTATTCCAAGAGATAAGGTAACTTAATTATCTTGCTTTTTAGTGTTTTTTTTGCATATTTATACTCATTGCAACATTTCCTCTGGCATAAATTTAAGTGCGCTACTTCGTTTAACATTGAATCACCAGGGAGATATTATAATAACAATATATTTATGGCCAAGCTAAATCTATTACATCTTTCCAAGGTTCTACTTCATAATAGCCCTCATAATTAACTTAGGGTGAGAGTATAGGATAGAATTATGCATTTATAATAAAGGTCGAAGTTAGTTCTTGGGGGGCCGCATTGTTATGGGTCTCAGGGCAGATATTCTATTATGTTAATTACCTGTACACAAGGTAACATTGTTGGTCCGGGTCTACAAAAATAATGGCTCACTACGATTACATCAGGGCGGTTCGAAAGGGTAAATTTATATATAACATTATTTTGTAAGTCTACTAATGAATAAACTATTAATGAATTCGTATTTAAATTTCAACATAAAAGTAAAACAAATCCATAGTCCTATAAGTAAGGTGATACATTCCTAGAAACTTAATGACCAAACAACGTAAGCAAGGAAGCGTAATAGAAGTGATTCAACAATTTTTAAAGACTGAAACCAGCATATCAACTAACAATGCAACATTTGACTATAGTGGTGTAGTAAAAAGTTGATATGAAGTAAATTAAACACTAAAACGTCGCATTCGTGACTTGGAAGAGGTAACTTAAATTTTACATTGTTATGCATGAAACTTGGTGTCCTCAGAAGGGAGCGGAATATATTCTTAAAATGTATCTTTTTGAGCAGGTATATGTGACTTTTAAATTTCTACACATAAATACTATTTTTTACAAAAAGAGGCATTTTGCTGATGAGTACAGTCATATGTAAAGGACTATTAACTATTGCCTACGACTCATTTTTCAAGATTCATATCTCAAATAGTTGGTTACTAAAATGCAGACGGAATAAAACAAACTTGCCCATAAAATTAAACTAATTGGTGCCAGAAATTATTACATACATTTTTGTGATAGTATACAAATTCAAACATATTCAAGAGAAATAAATACCAGCTACAAAGACGTCTCTCTCATACTGTGAACGTATATTAAATTGCGAGTGAAATATTTTCAGTTTATGTGAGGCGTTTTGGCTTAATAAATATAATAAAATGGCTACGCAATCTCTGGTTCGGTATAACATTAATACGCTCCTATTTCCATCCACTGCAATTAGTCGACTGGTTTAAAGGACAAAGGGAGATGAATTTAATATTGAATATATTTTCTACCTTAACACAGTCGCTGCGAAACTAAATACTATAATAATTTAAATTGTCAAGATAGTAATGTTTTATCAGGTACCAATAATATTCCGATGTGAGCATAGCTTTAAACAACTTTTGTATGTTTTGCTTTGTTAATTGAGAGGCGGTAGATTGTTTTAATAGTAGTATTAGTGAAAAATAAAAGATTTAGAGTGTAAATATAAGGAAGAGAATAAAAACCTGTGTAAATTTTACATATACTTCCATGCAGAGATTTAATTGAATGTTATAAAATATTAATCCAAATTTATAAACAATTAACGAAAAGATTTAATGATAGTTTGTTTAAATATTAAACAAATATCATGATTACAACCTCCTTGGTTTACGAATCGATAAAATATTTAAAATTAGAGCTATTATTATTTAATTAATAAACAATGTAAATTTATAGCCACTACATACAATTCATACTATCACAACTAATGTTACAAGATCCTCTGTCCGTGCGTCACATGTTGCTGCAATAATAACTTTATGCAGCTGTCGGTATTGCCAGGTTAAAATTGTTGAATCAAGACGCTAAATTTAGAAATTATATGAATATATGTAGCTTTTGATTATACCAATTAAGTTTAAAAATTTCAAAAACAAAATCTGTAAGTCTAAAAGGTGTGCTTCGTATATTACTTCATCTTGGAAATAAATCGTATTGTCATAGTACATATTACAATGATTACGTGTTCTGTGTTTAGATTTAAGGTAAATTTGCCATAGTAAGAATGACAGCTTTTGACAAAAAGTCTCTGATACTAATATTGGATTTTGAAACTCTGAAAATATTGATGCCGAAGATGCTGAGCAAAAAAGTTTTATTTACCCTCTATCTTGTTGCAGTGGTTGAAATCCTTATAAATATAGACAAAGTCGGGGTGTAAAACTTAATGTTTTATAAAATATAAAACAATCTATGGTCTTCGTGTTTAAATATTCCTGTTTCACATATTCACGTCAGATTGACGAGGTAAACGAACGCTAATCAGTATTTAATTGCAATATACGATGAGTTATTTACTCTACAATGAGAATTAATTGCATGATTACTTTTATTATGATTTGTTCATTGGATAAGATTATGTTACATTTCTAAGGTTCCACCATTTTATTCAAAGTTCCAAATAAATGTAATATAAAAGAGTGATAGTTAAAAAAATAAAGTCACGCTTTTTAATAATATAATCAAAAAAATATTTTGATTATTCATATTCTTCTACTCTTGATGCTATTTCAGACTCGAAATTTAATTTCTGTTAAATAAATACGGTAGTAAGCTAGGAGATAAAGAATCTCAATAGCAACATCCATATTAAACATGATAAGAGTATCTTAGACTAACCTCTCATGAGAGCTGATTCAGACGCACCGCCGTCCTTATCTTGTCCTGATAACAACCTCATCTCTTAAAACACTACAATTCGTCGGTTCACATCAAACACTGTTTATTTAGATCGTTAATTTTTATTATTTATATTGCTAAATGTAGGTTATCCTTATGATATCGTCCGGCATGTGACTGATAATGAAAAATTGATCTTAATCGCAATTCAAATAGTTAATTTTATATATACTGTTTGCCTTTTTGGTTATGTTTCTTTATATTCCATTTTCACATTTAAACTTAGCTATTTTCTTTAGAATGTTTCGACAAAAAAAAAATAATAGCTAAATCATACATATTCATTATAAAACGATACCATACTGGATTTTTCGTAAATATAAAAACTTATCTGGAATTTTTATACAAACAATATATTTTATTTTATATATATTATGATGATATTTTTTATTATTGAAAAAATAATTAAATTATCAGTTCAGTCATCCCCAAAAAAATAAGCTTTTATATTTCAGTATTGATAATATACTTGCTTCTGTAACACAGTTTTGTGAACTTAGAAAAAGAGTTAACACCTAAAGAGATATAAAAAATAATGATAATGAGGAAATAGTTAAAAGTTACAATAATCATATATAGCACCTATGTTCAGCAAACATCAAATTTTTATTCCTACCTTGCGGCGCCACTAATGAGTAATCACAGGCCCTGTTCATATCTTTAACAATATTTTATTATTATATTATACACTGATATTTTTATTCGTTTTATTATATGAAAAGCACTGTTTTCTCCGGCTAATAAATGTGAACTGTTATTCTACATCGTCATTAGATCCCAGTACTTTAGTGAATGTTTATCAATAATGCGTTTGTCAATTTTAAGATGTTTCCAGGTAGTTTGTTTAAACCTTATCGTTTGTAAAAATATGACTGCTTGGTTATTTACTTTAGAATAAACGGTGAAAATTAATTTTGCTCTGAGATTTTTTTTTATTTTTTATAAACAAAGTAATTTAGATGAAACTAATTTTAAATAAGTATTTCACAAATTGATTGAATAATTTCTCTACGTATTTTTAAATACAAACTCATTGTTTCCGTACATTTATAAAACACGCTGAATTCTTTTTTTCATTCAAAGTAGTTAGATTGATTCCATCAATTTAAATAACATCGGATAAAGAAAAAGAAAATATCATTCGTTCCGCTCTTTCCGTGGTATAAGGTACTAAGGTTTATCTTTTAAAACTACATTTAGGTTAGTATAGGTTCGACGAAGACGTGGTTTTATTTAAATACAATAAAAATTTCATAGTTTAAACTCTTAACTCTAGTAACTCTTTAAACAATAAGAAATACTTTTGTTAATTGTTAAGCACAAATTAATGTATGTATAACAATAGTAGATCTAAAAACAGTTTTAAATGTGATTTGTTTTATAGATACGATCAATTCATCCGGTCAGCAATAGAAAAGACGAGTAAACATTTAAAATCAAGCTGGCTCTCTATTTCGACGTAATAATGTCAAATTTTGTTAATGCCGCGCTATAATTTTGAGGGTATACTTAAAAAAAAACAATCGATTTGTTGGATACATTAATGAGTAATAGTTTATTTTACTTTAAACAGTATATTTATCCTCAAATATCTTAAGGTTAACGAAGGTCATTTTTGTAATTTTTTACTGCAGATCTTCTTTTAGAGACATATCATGTTAATTTATACAATTATAGTGTGTACAATTTATCACAACTAAAAAAAGCAACCTGCTTCAATTTTCGCTATAGATATTTGTATATGAATATACGAAATTTCGGGTTTTATGGTGAAAAATATTTGTTGAATTTTATCACTTGATAAGAGAACGTTAATAAGCCAGGTGTATTTTATAACAAGAACACATTGTAGTCTTTATACGTACACAGAGCATGTTGTTTTACTGTGTCTGCTTTTATTTTAAACTGTTTCTTTGTTCTCAATAAACTGTGTTTATTTATGATGCGATAACTTGAAGACCTATTGTATTCTGTATACAGTACCGTGTTAATGAATCATTCTTCTGGGTCAATGATATTGTAATGTGAATATCTTTAAGCATAAAGTTATGATGCCTTGAATAATCTTATCGTTTAATCCGTAGGTAATCCAAGTCAAGGTCGGAAAACGACGGCTTAATGCATAAATATTTTGTAACGGCATGTATTTCGTCTAAGCGTTGTGCGATGAGCTTCAATAAAATGTTTAAGATGGTTCACTCGTAGTCAGACCTTACTCGAAAATTTACAATTAGTTATTATGAAAATACTTATTTCTTACAACGCGTTTTTACTATTTCATAACTACATACTCCCGACGTTTCGTTTCCTTTACAGCAACCGTGATCACGGGCAGACGACATGAAAATATATTTGATTATGTAGATAAAAAAATATAAAAAACACTAAGCACTCGTTTAAATGAGTACAAGTCAAAATCATTATTTATAATTTCTAATGATCTCTCAATATAAACTTCAAACAAAATTTGTTCAAATGATTGTAGGACGTCGAATTTAGATTTAAAATAAAATACTCTATTCACATTATTTAATATTAAATTTTGAATTTCGTTACATGAGTTTAATGATGTGACACTTTTAATTGAAAATAGGGTTAAGATCCCTCGTTCAGAACAATATACCCCGTATCATTGTCAGACAATGTACGATAAACGATACCGTCCCTGTTTTAGTGATGCATAATATAATTTAATCACATGACTGATAGTATCTGCCACAAATTACGTTATCTGGAACTTTATGATGCCGAAAGGAAATTTTTATTTCATAAATAACGCAGTTTCTGTTACTGACTTTGATAAAAATATTATTGGTCTATTATATCTTTCATAATACTATATTAATATTGTTCAATTTGACGAATAAGTATAACATAAGAAGCGTTACCTAATACTATAAGTAATGTTTTATTAATTAATTCATAATAAAAGAAATTTCTCTGCTAATCTATTGATTGTCAGGGGAAGGCTGTATTGTTTTTACAAAGAAGCTTATATCCTACTATTCTTTTTTTGAATTTCATTAGACTTTATTAAAATTAAAACGTTTTTGTACTACTATACTCACTACTTACTTAATTATGTGTTAATAAAATATTAAATAAACATGTTATTTGATAATATTTCGTCTGTCCGTCGTCAGGGTTGCTGTAAAGTAATCGAAATGCCGGTAAATTTAAAATTAAATGAGACGAAACCTTTCAGCATTCCATGGATTCACCGTGCCGGTGCCGGGTCATCGCGTTACAGGGAGAGGAGCTTCAACAGTGCCTGGGACTTCCGACCCAGGTGTAGGTTTAAGGGGCCCCTATCTATCTATAAAATCGCGTAGTATATCCGAAACCTATAGTTTTGTATTAATTTTATTATATATCCCCTTAAAAGACAACTATCACTTGCCTACAAACACTAACTTTTGGATTAGAATAAAATAAGATAAATGTGAGGACGTTGTTCAATCAGTGAAAATGTTTTTTTTTTCTTTGAATCCTAATGAAACCTTTTTTTCTTTTACAAATCTTAAAATGTCTTTGGTTGACAATTGTTGAAACCACTCATCACTAATGATACATTAAGTGTACACAGAATAACATTCATTAAATAATATTATTTATATATTTTATTTTTTGACTTGAAAGAAGATATTATAATGTTGGTCTACGTTAACTACAAATATAATCTGTTCCAATTTTTTTTATTCCAATCTTAGGTATTGTAACTTATGTTAAAATATTTACATGTATTTTATGATACACATTTTTAAAATGTTCTATTTGCAATTATGAATGGAAGTCCAGGTTTTCCAGAGAACTTAAAATTGTAAAGTTGCTGTTATACAGACGAAAGAAAAGCGGAAAACGTGCTTGTTGTTTATAATTCTAATGTTGTTCCTTATTATTTTAAACAATTAATTCTAATATTCATAGTTACAGCTATATATTAAAAAAAAATATTTGCTGAATTCTTTCATTTTCAATTTAAAATAGACGGAAAGCAAAAAAGAGGTATGAAAAAATTATAAGCTATTGGGCTCAATGGAATTTCGGTAGAAATATGCAAGATCCTTAACGTCTATGGGATAATGGGGCTGACTTTATTCTTCAACAAGTTTTTACAAGAAAAGATCACATATAAGTCAGTATGCATAAGTTTATGTCACACGGTACTTGAGTTTAGGGAGAGCGACGTCATACGGAACCAGTTTGTTCTTCTTTCTGGACATTACTACGAAAACAATTATTGGACTTAAAAGACTTCTTAAAAAAATATATTCTTGGACTGTAATTACATGATAATTGTTTGTTATTACTATGAATTTTACAATCACACAGACACATACACAATGAAGTGGACCTCTTATCATAAGTGGAAAAACTGTTGAATTGTCTTGAATTGTTCTAGAATATGATTCTTTATGCGAATTTTTATAGTTTTATTATAACTATTAGCTGGCTTTCTACAAAATAACACTATTATGCGTTTGTATACGTTATTCTGATGTGTGAGTTATTCCGACGTGTAAAGTAGGACGAGATACTTTGAAAATATATTTCTTATCAAATTGAAAATGTATATTTTTTTATTAAATAATTAATTAATCCGTTGAAATGGTTTATATCAGTTGGCTTGTTGTGTTGTTATCAATTATTGAAGTATTAAATATATTATAGTATTGTCGCAATGCAACTTTTTGTATGACGTAATAATTATTTTATTTCTGACATCGTTATAGCATTGCCATATAACATTAGATGCTTTAAAAAAATGCGTTTTTGTAATACATACAGTAAACATTAACTAAATTAAAAGATTTTTAAATGAGAAGTTTATTTTTAAATTTATTAAATTTACATGTTTCGATTGTACGTGGCCATGAACCTTAATTTCACAATCCTCAACACTATGATGCATCGACGGGGTACTTATAATGAGTGTTTGTTAATATTGATAAAATGGGCATATATTTGTATATATATAAATAGGGAAGTGACTAAACTTATTATTATAAGTTAGTTTGAGCACCGAGATCTAGCCATGACTCGTGTACTCTTGCTTCTTACGGTTTGTCTGGCTTCAGCGTCAGGTATGAAATATGCTGAATTAATAACTGCTCCATTTCTTTGACTGACACATTTCTTATTCATTTAGCTGAATCAGCGGCCGGAAGAATTGCGATTGGATCAACAGGTTATATCAGCTCCTACCCGTTTGCTGCCAGCCTGTTGTATTCTAGAATTGGCGTTGGAGTATTTACCCAGGCGTGTGGTGGCTCTATTATAACTTACAAAACAGTTCTAACATCAGCTTATTGCTTACAGTAGGTGTTTTTTTATTTTTTTTTTTTCAAATATTTGTTGAATATAATAAGGTTAATCATTATAAACACTCTGGCCTCTTAGTAATTTTTACGTATTTAATATAAACTATGTTTTTAGCGGTGAATCGCTAAATGCCTGGCGTGTGAGGGTTGGTTCTTCCAGCAGCAGCAGCGGAGGTGTGGTACATGATTTGTCGCGAACTATTGTGCACCCTTTTTACAATACACGCACCTTGGACAATGACATAGGGTTACTCCATGTTACTACGCCATTTGATGTTAACAGCAATGTAAAACCGGGGACTATTGCCGGTGCTAACTTCTACCTACCTGACAATAGACTTATTGAAGCTATAGGATGGGGACTAAGTAGTGTAAGTTTATTTCTAATTCAAAAAGGTTTAATTATGTAAGAAAATACTAATTGATTTTTTATCATACGTAGGTACGTAGTAAGTAGGTACTTGCCCATAGGTACGTGTATGTATGAAACAATCTTTGTTTTGCAAGTGTAAAATATCACTTGGAGATATCACACTATAAAAGAAGAAATAGAATAGAATAGAAAGAATGATTAAAATTGATTTATTTGTTTTAATATTAAATGTTTGTTTTTATATTGAATATTTTATGGAATTTAAATTTTCTGCATTAATTTTTTTCCTCGAAAGTTTTCGTTTTCCTTATAATGTATACACAAACTAAGTACTTGATTTTTTTAATGCATATAAATAAGCAGCTTTGTGTGCATATCTGTTATAGTGTAGACAATTTATTAACGATATAAAACAACTGCCTAATAAAAATATAGCAAATTTATAAAAAGTACATTTGAAAATTTTTTCATGAAGGCAAATTGCATCTATCGATTTGAAAATTGTAAAAGACTATGTGTATGGATAATTTTAAGAGTTTTGTAACATTTTATTTTAATTCGTTTGATATGAGCTTAGAATCTATGTAAAGCATTTCGTATGAATTTTCAATCTCTAATTGGATTCCTGAAGCACGTTCAAGTATACTTCATGTGCAAGAAGCGAAGATATTTCAACATTCTTTTAAATGATGTGCACATATATTTGTGTGATAATGTCTGGTGCTTCTAACAATATATATTTATGAAGCGAATATTATGTATCACATTAACATTGGGTAGGAAAAGCGTTGAATCTATTGTCAGATTTTACTAGAAAGATTACTTGCAAGCCGGAAATAGCTTTCGCGTAAACAATGACGATTCGGCGAATACAGAAGCTTAATTGAGTTAAGTATAAACAAAGAGATATGAACGAGAACGTGATTATGTTAACGTTTAAAATAAAAAATTTCTTACAATAATAAATAAAACAATTTTATAAGTGCTTTAAAAATTTTATATTATATTTTTATTATAGAATAATTTTAAGATGTTCTTTAAAACGATTTCAGATAGAGTGAAATGTATTAATTTGTTTATTTTTTTTCAGAATGGCGGGCAACCTTCCAATCAGTTACGTTACGATAGAATGTATGTTATTAACAGGTCCACATGTCAGTCAAGATATTCTGAAATTGGACGTAAGGTTACTAATAATATGGTTTGCGTCGGCAATTTGGACGTTAACGGCTATGGACAATGCGTTGGTGATTTTGGCAGTCCAGTTCTATACAACTCTGTCATATTTGGCGTCTTCTCGTTTAGCCAGCAATGTGGGCTTGGCCGATACCCCAGCGTTAATACTTACATACCTAACTACATCGATTGGATAGTTGAAAATAGTTAAGTTTCACTTACTATTGATTTACGATAAATGCTTCATTGACTTCTGATGTACGATCCTTTTGCTGTAATATTAAAAAATATTATAAAAAAATTAAATATATTTCATTTATTTTATCTGACCTGAGGCAATTATAGCTTATGTTTATATTACGAAGATTTTATCCCATTTATTCCGGCTATAATACTTTGATTTACTTGGAATATTAGTGTTTTTTTTACTGAAAACTATTCAGTTACATCGTGGCCGTAAGAATTCTTAAAATCAAACAGGTCATACGTATCAATGTAGTTGTGATGCATGAAAAACATTTATCATATAAATATTAATAACTACAAAAATATAATCCTATACTAACAAAATGATACTATTCAAAAAATATATAAAACATATTGAATGTGGTATATTGTTGTAGGGTTGCTAGCATGTAGTTTCGTATCTTGACAGAAGTTCGAAAGTATTCCTAGCAATATAAGCGTTTACTTACTCTTTCTCATAAAGTAGCAACATAATGGGATGTGCGATTGTTTTGTTATTGAAACATAATAAAAATGACTAACTCTTACTCTGACTCAGAATCGAATTGCATGGTTATAATAATTACAAAATATAAAAAGAGCTTTAGATTAGCTATGCTTAACTCTCATATGTAAGCCTCGGTTTATTCTTCCAGTTCAAAAACTACAAGCAATTAGCCTTATATTAAATGATCTGTTTTTATCTATAATTTTAAAAATAGTGAATGCTATTTGAAGCACTGTGAATGTTTGTTTATGGTTTACAAAAAATCGTCTAAAGGTGGTTGTTGTTCTGCGTAGCGAAATTGCTGTAAAATATTTGTTTTTTGAATTAGTAATATAAATTTAAACAAATAAAAGGATTATAACAAATGTAAACAAACAATATTTCAGCATGCTTTTACTTTTTATGTATGTTTTAATATTTTTTTATTACAATACTCTCTTATAAATAAAAATAAATGAGTAAAAAAATAATAATTAAATGAATTAAATGTTACTTTGATAGACGTTCCTAACTTTCTTTTTTCTTTAAAACGAATAAATGAACTCATTGCAGTATTTGATTGTTACAGTAACTGTTATCATAGTACAGCGCTGTTTTAAAAATAACATAGGAATTTTTTGTTGGAAATAGGATCTAATTAAGCCGTAATCAGCCGTAATCAGTTTATCGGTGATTTAAATGGAACGATTATTCAATATCAGCTTTATATCAAAATTCAAAGAATAAATTTGTTGCGTTTCTAAGCCTGCTTGTTTATATTGTGTTGTTTTGATATTTTTGTTCTCCTGTTTGTTGTTTTTTTTTTACCTTTTTTTTTAGTTTTCAATTTATAAATCTACAGCTTAATTCGCTTTTACTCTTCGGATAACATAACAAAAGTCTTTTATCGAAGTAAAGAATAACAAAAGTCTTTTACTTCGATAAAAGACTTTTGTTATTCTTTACTTAACGCGGATACATGGAGCAAGTTTTGATATGATATTGTTGATGTATGTTATCACCACAAGTTCCATTATTGTATTTAAATATAATTAATGCACTGAATATAATATACCAGTTATTATATCAAGGAAATAGAATCTGATATATTTTTAATGAGTGACTATCATGTGCTAATTATACGTCACCTGTTGGTCGTAATATTAAGCATTTAAACCAAAATATCGTAGACGCAATTAATGTTAATAAATAAAATACAATAAAATAATTGATCATCTTCAGGTCCCTTAACAAAAATGTAAGGCGATCTTGATTTAAAACAAAACTATATACAATATAAACAAAATGTTCTCAACTAAGTCCTTAAGCTAACGATTATCTCGTAATTAAAATTCAGATAAGATTATAATATTCTCTATATAATGACTCAATAACTCCAAAATAGTGACGGGGTAATGATAAGATACAAATACGAATCATATATAATGCTAATCAGAATAATTTTTATAGAATTAACCACCCACCTATAGTTACAATGCGTGTTACTGTTCTCTTATTTGTGGGCTGTCTAGCTGTGGCAGCCGGTTTGTATTTATAAATAAGTTATGGATATACAAAAAAATATCATTTTTCTTTGGTGAACATATTTTATCAATTAAGAAAATTATTATATTTCCAGCGCTGCCACCACCTGTGAGAATCGTCGGTGGATCAAACGCAGCAATAACATCATACAGATTTGCTGCCAGTCTTTTACATTCTAGAATTGGCGTTGGTACTTTTATATATAGCTGCGGTGGGTCAATCATTACCAACAGAGTGATTCTGACTGCTGCTTATTGCCTTTAGTAAGTATACAAATATCAAAATATAAACTGAAATGTTACCATATCAAAGGTCATAAAAGTCTCACACAGAGAGTGTTTTTGTATTATAACAGAAAGTTTCTTGTTACAGCAATGAACCTGTATATCGTTGGCGTGTTCGTGTTGGTTCAGCCAGGTCCAGCACTGGGGGAGTCGTTCATAATACTCTGAGAACAGTAGTTCATCCAAATTATAATCCCCGAACTGCTGACAGTGACATTGCTTTATTGCACTCAATGACAGTTTTCGTTTTCAACAATAACGTGAATTCAATAGGAGTTCCCAGCGTTAATTACAACCTGCCTGACTATCAACCCGTAACAGCTCTCGGATGGGGAGCTACCAGTGTATGTTACTTTTTGATGACCGTCATTTTCTGTTCCAAACAACTGACATAAGTCAATGCGATAAGTTATTTATTGCCAAAAAAAATTCAGTACTTTTACATTTTTATATTTCAGCAAGTTTTCAATGATATTTTAAATATAACAACCAAATAGCTATAACCGAGAACAATATAACAAATTAAATAAAAAAATTACTAAAGCTTGTACAGATGGCAAAATTATCTTTGTTGTGCAACATTAATCGTCCACTGAACTGATAAATTAACTGATTATCTTGACCCAATTTCCAAAGAATCAATGTTGAAAAAAATATATTACTTAGTTTCCTTTTTTATATCACAGCACGGGGGTCAACTCTCTGATACGCTCCGTCGTGTTGACATTTGGACAGTCAATAGAAACGTGTGCCGGACGCGACATTCTGAGTTGGGATACAGCATTACCGACAACATGCTGTGTGCTGGTTGGCTGGATGTCGGAGGTCGTGGCGCTTGCATTGGTGATACTGGCAGCGCTCTCATTCATCTTACCGGCAATGTTCAAACTATTGTTGGAGTGTACTCGTGGAGTTACAATTGTGCACTTCCTCGATACCCTAGCGTTAACACATTTATTCCCAGATATACTAATTGGATTCTAGCCAATGCATAAATTTTTTAATCATTTAAAACATAAAAGTTTTAAAGGTTATTAAACTTCTTTAAATCATACGAGTATGTTTTATTTGTTTTCTTTTATATGTTAAATATTTAATTGACAAAAGTTAGCTGCTGTCTTAATTATAAGTCTGGAGATAGAAATTTTAATAAATAAAATACATAGCACAAAATATTATTCACAGTTAGCGAACAAAAAAAATTCTTGAGATACTCAAACAAATTAGTCATGGATTTCTTTTTATAATATAACAAGGATGAATGCACAGAGTCCTTTGTATTAAATAACAAACTAACTAAGAAGATATATCATGATTAATGATGTATAAGCCTTACACAGAACAAAATAGAAAAAGACGAAAATAAGGAAATTGATGAAAAAATTCATTGGGTTCAGCTAAATTTATTTCACTATAATTAGAGTGAAACTTCTAATATGACTTCAAATAAGGTTGCCTTAAGCTTTTAACTCTACCATGGAGCGGGCATAAAAGCAATGTTGCGTTCAGAATTGAAAGAGAAAGAACGAGAGTGAATGGGTGAGACTTGAACGCATGCGAACAATAGTTGAGAGTTGTAAGCAAAGCTTAAAGTTTGTTTTAAAGAAACAATATGAGTTAACCAAAAATCATTTTATACACCTTCCTATTTTCCTTTCTACATTACGCAGTTTCATAACTTTTTTGTGGAGGCACTCCACGCATTATCGATTTCTTTCATAGACCAGATAGTTGATTTTATAGTCCATGTTTATTTTGACGGGCATTTATGAAGACTAAGTATGATTCCGGACGAAATGCAATTATGATTTAGACTTATGTATTAAATTAGATGGTACTCAAGAGAAACCGATTATACCTCATTATTTATAATATTTTTAGTGCATATGGCAATAAACAAAGTTTTATTGATCTGAACTAAATTATTAAATTGACATTTACTCCATCTAAGTGTAGTCTTTTGACGTCTAAGTCGACCTTTTGACGTCTAAGTCTGCGTGTGCGTTTGTGTTTTTAGCATTGTAACTCTTAAACTTTCATAGATCAGCTAATATCAGTCCAGGCGTATGAAGGTATCAGTTTTGTTCTTTTTAGCAAAATTACTCAATTTTCAAAGTGAATTCACCTATGAGAAGATTTTTTTTTAATTGGCCATCATTTTGCTGCCGTACATTTGTCTTTTTATAGCATAAGGTATCGCAGATACATTCAAGCAAGCATTTGTCCGATAAATTTCTGTAATTCTTGTGAAATATTTATATATATTTCTCGATTTTATCCAAATATAATGAGAATAACAGATAACTTTTGATTCTAAAAGATATTTGAAAAATAAAGTAGCGAAAGCAATAGTCCTCACTACAACCCATTTGAGTCTTGCGAGTCCCTAATATTGCAAGGTTTGTGTACTTTTTCATAAAATTACGTGGCCTAAAATTATTAACCGTGGCAATTATGTTGAAATAGGCACTTTTCCAGTATTCATTGGATCCGAGGACATTTCGCTTATTACAACAAATGTCTTTAATTAAATTGTCTGACAAATGTTCGTCCTGCCGTCTCCGTAAACAACCTCAATATTTTGTTTAGCCATGAAGACTCCATGATTATTAAAGGGTTAAAAAAATAGTCAAGTCTTTGAAACCGTGCATCGGCTTCCATTATTCGAGCTTGACAAAAATATAACGGTTAAATCGGTTAAGTTCCGTTTTCTTGCAGCCCGATAGGCTTTGTTCTGTAGTGATTTAAAGTCGTGGAAGGTGAACGCGACTTCGAAATCAATATTGTTTCTTGTCCATATTCACAAACATCAGAAGAGCTTATGATCTTCTCTGAACGGTTTATTAACGTCACAGCGTACTGGACAAATTTTTCAACGAATACGCTACTGACGTAGTAAAAAAAGAAGAATTTAAAAGTTAAAATTTGTTACATAGCGCCACCCGCTTCCAAAAGCAAATATGGTGTTTAGAGATAAATTCATGAATATTTTTAAATAAACCCTTATTGTTTTAGTAACGACAGAAAAAGGATAAGTATTTTTCAACTTTTAACTGTTGTTCCTTAAAGTATATATAATTTATGTGTATGGGTTTCTTAAGTTTTTAATAAAAAAATTATAAAGTATTAAACAAAAATTATACTTTTATTGTTACGTTTTACTATTGTTTAATACTTAGGATTCTTTAAATTATGATCATTTTTATTATATTTCAAAATGTATTGTACTAACGATCCCGAAATAGATTCCTTGAGACCCATGCTATTTTTAACTACATATCAAATAATTTACTTGGTTATTTATGTCCAAACAGCCTATTCTTTATTATTCTACACTGCTGACTATTATAGATTACTTTTTCAGTCGGATACCATGATAAAACTCATTTTAATTTTCCTCCTACGATAATAAAAATTAATTAAATCACTACAATGAAATAATTGTACAAGAATATCGTTATAATGACGGGTATTTGATAAGATATTCATTAATATCAATTATATAGATATCTGAGAAATATATAAGCCTTTACAGAAAAGATTAAGTTGTCAGGTATCATAATTACAATGCGTGTTACGGTTTTATTATTTGCGAGCTGTCTAGCTGTGGCAGCAGGTATATATTATAAAAATGTGTATATTACAAGTTATTATTAATGAGGTGGCTTCAACTTTGCTCAGAATAAAGTATAATAATAATATTTTTCAGCACTACCGCCAGCTGTCAGAATCGCCGGTGGATCGAACGCAGCAATAACATCATACAGATTTGCTGCAAGTCTTTTGTATTCTAGAGTTGGCGTTGGTACTTTTATATATGGCTGCGGTGGGTCAATCATTACCAACAGAGTGATTCTGACTGCTGCTTATTGCCTTCAGTAAGTATACAAATATATATATGAAATGTAACATAATCAAAGATTATCATTCCAGTCTCAGTTACATTGAGAGTGTTAAAGTATTAAAACAGAAAATGTCTCGTTGCAGCAATGAACCTGTATATCGTTGGCGTGTTCGTGTTGGTTCAGCCAGGTCCAGCACTGGGGGAGTCGTTCATAATACTCTGAGAACAGTAGTTCATCCAAATTATAATCCACGGACTGCTGACAGTGACATTGCTTTATTGCACTCAATGACAGTTTTCGTTTTCAACAATAACGTTAATTTGGTTGGAATTGCTAGCGCAAATTATAACCTTCCTGACAATCAGCCTGTTACAGCTATTGGATGGGGAGCTACCAGTGTAGGTTACTTTTTGATGACCGTCATTTTCTGTTCCAAACAATTGACATAAGTCAATGCGATAAGTTATTTATTGCCAAAAAAAATTCAGTACTTTAACATTTTTATATTTCAGCAAGTTTTCAAATATATTTTAAATATAACAACTAAATAGCTATAACCGAGAACAATATAACAAATTAAATAAAAAAATTACTAAAGCTTGTGCAGATGGCAAAGTTATCTTTGTTGTGCAACATTAATCGTCCACTGAACTGATAAATTAACTGATTATCTTGACCCAATTTCCAAAGAATCAATGTTGAAAAAAATATATTACTTATTTTCCTTTTTTATATCACAGCACGGTGGTCAACTCTCTGATAGGCTCCGTCATGTTGACATTTGGACAGTCAATAGAAACGTTTGCCGGACGCGTCATTCTGAGTTGGGATACAGCATTACCGACAACATGCTATGTGCTGGTTGGCTGGATGTCGGAGGTCGTGGCGCTTGCATTGGTGATACTGGCAGCGCTCTCATTCACCTTACCGGCAATGTTCAAACTATTGTTGGAGTGTACTCGTGGAGTTACAATTGTGCACTTCCTCGATACCCTAGCGTTAACACATTTGTTCCCAGATATACTAATTGGATTCTAGCCAATGCATAAATTTTTTAATCATTTAAAACATAAAAGTTTTAAAGGTTATTAAACTTCTTTAAATCATACGAGTATGTTTTATTTGTTTTCTTTTATATGTTAAATATTTAATTGACAAAAGTTAGCTGCTGTCTTAATTATAAGTCTGGAGATAGAAATTTTAATAAATAAAATACATAGCACAAAATATTATTCACAGTTAGCGAACAAAAAAAATTCTTGAGATACTCAAACAAATTAGTCATGGATTTCTTTTTATAATATAACAAGGATGAATTCACAGAGTCCTTTTATTAAACAACAAACTAAAGGAACTAAGAAGATATATAATGATTAATGATGTATAAGCCTTACACAGAACAAAATAGAAAAAGACGAAAATAAGGAAATTGATGAAAAATTTCATTGGGTTCAGCTATATTTATTTCACTGTAATTAAAGTGAAACTTCTAATATGACTTCAAATAAGGTTGCCTTAAGCCTTTAACTCTACCATGGAGCGGGCATAAAAGCAATGTTGCGTTCAGAATTGAAAGAGAAAGAACGAGAGTGAATGGGTGAGACTTGAACGCATGCGAACAATAGTTGAGAGTTGTAAGCAAAGCTTAAAGTTTGTTTTAAAGAAACAATATGAGTTAACCAAAAATCATTTTATACACCTTCCTATTTTCCTTTCTACATTACGCAGTTTCATAACTTTTTTGTGGAGGGACTCCACGCATTATCGATTTCTTTCATAGACCAGATAGTTGATTTTATAGTCCATGTTTATTTTGACGGGCCTTTATGAAGACTAAGTATGATTCCGGACGAAATGCAATTATGATTTAGACTGATGTATTAAATTAGATGGTACTCAAGAGAAACCGATTATACCTCATTATTTATAATATTTTTAGTGCATATGGCACATATAAACAAAGTTTTATTGATCTGAACTAAATTATTAAATTGACATTTACTCCATCTAAGTGTAGTCTTTTGACGTCTAAGTCGACCTTTTGACGTCTAAGTCGACCTTTTGACGTTTAAGTCTGCGTGTGCGTTTGTGTTTTTAGCATTGTAACTCTTAAACTTTCATAGATCAGCTAATATCAGTCCAGGCGTATGAAGGTATCAGTTTTGTTCTTTTTAGCAAAATTACTCAATTTTCAAAGTGAATTCACCTATGAGAAGATTTTTTTTTTAATTGGCCATCATTTTGCTGCCGTACATTTGTCTTTTTATAGCATAAGGTATCGCAGATACATTCAAGCAAGCATTTGTCCGATAAATTTCTGTAATTCTTGTGAAATATTTATATATATTTCTCGATTTTATCCAAATATAATGAGAATAACAGATAACTTTTGATTCTAAAAGATATTTGAAAAATAAAGTAGCGAAAGCAATAGTCCTCACTACAACCCATTTGAGTCTTGCGAGTCCCTAATATTGCAAGGTTTGTGTACTTTTTCATAAAATTACGTGGCCTAAAATTAATAACCGTGGCAATTATGTTGAAATAGGCACTTTTCCAGTATTCATTGGATCCGAGGACATTTCGCTTATAACAACGAATGTCTTTAACTAAATTGTCTGACAAATTTCCGTCATGCCGTCTCCGTAAACAACCTCAATATTTTGTTTAGCCCTGAAGACTCCATGATTATTAAAGGGTTAAAAAAATAGTCAAGTCTTTGAAACCGTGCATCGGCTTCCATTATTCGAGCTTGACAAAAATGTAACGGTTAAATCGGTTAAGTTCCGTTTTCTTGCAGCCCGATAGGCTTTGTTCTGTAGTGATTTAAAGTCGTGGAAGGTGAACGCTACTTCGAAATCAATATTGTTTCTTGTCCATATTCACAAACATCAGAAGAGCTTATGATCTTCTCTGAACGGTTTATTAACGTCACAGCGTACTGGACAAACTTTTCAACGAATACGCTACTGACGTAGTAAAAAAAGAAGAATTTAAAAGTTAAAATTTGTTACATAGCGCCACCCGCTTCCAAAAGCAAATATGGTGTTTAGAGATAAATTCATGAATATTTTTAAATAAACCCTTATTGTTTTAGTAACGACAGAAAAAGGATAAGTATTTTTCAACTTTTAACTGTTGTTCCTTAAAGTATATATAATTTATGTGTATGGGTTTCTTAAGTTTTTAATAAAAAAATTATAAAGTATTAAACAAAAATTATACTTTTATTGTTACGTTTTACTATTGTTTAATACTTAGGATTCTTTAAATTATGATCATTTTTATTATATTTCAAAATGTATTGTACTAACGATCCCGAAATAGATTCCTTGAGACCCATGCTATTTTTAACTACATATCAAATAATTTACTTGGTTATTTATGTCCAAACAGCCTATTCTTTATTATTCTACACTGCTGACTATTATAGATTACTTTTTCAGTCGGATACCATGATAAAACTCATTTTAATTTTCCTCCTACGATAATAAAAATTAATTAAATCACTACAATGAAATAATTGTACAAGAATATCGTTATAATGACGGGTATTTGATAAGATATTCATTAATATCAATTATATAGATATCTGAGAAATATATAAGCCTTTACAGAAAAGATTAAGTTGTCAGGTATCATAATTACAATGCGTGTTACGGTTTTATTATTTGCGAGCTGTCTAGCTGTGGCAGCAGGTATATATTATAAAAATGTGTATATTACAAGTTATTATTAATGAGGTGGCTTCAACTTTGCTCAGAATAAAGTATAATAATAATATTTTTCAGCACTACCGCCAGCTGTCAGAATCGCCGGTGGATCGAACGCAGCAATAACATCATACAGATTTGCTGCAAGTCTTTTGTATTCTAGAGTTGGCGTTGGTACTTTTATATATGGCTGCGGTGGGTCAATCATTACCAACAGAGTGATTCTGACTGCTGCTTATTGCCTTCAGTAAGTATACAAATATATATATGAAATGTAACATAATCAAAGATTATCATTCCAGTCTCAGTTACATTGAGAGTGTTAAAGTATTAAAACAGAAAATGTCTCGTTGCAGCAATGAACCTGTATATCGTTGGCGTGTTCGTGTTGGTTCAGCCAGGTCCAGCACTGGGGGAGTTGTTCATAATACTCTGAGAACAGTTGTTCATCCAAATTATAATCCCCGGACTGCTGACAGTGACATTGCTTTATTGCACTCAATGACAGTTTTCGTTTTCAACAATAACGTTAATTTGGTTGGAATTGCTAGCGCAAATTATAACCTTCCTGACAATCAGCCTGTTACAGCTATTGGATGGGGAGCTACCAGTGTAAGTTATTTTTGGTAACTTAATTGTTGCAAAAGAATAATTCTAAGTCTATAATTCCAGTAATCGTCGAAAATAACATTGACATTTTAAAAAAAATTAAAAAATGACACATTAAGTGATGGATGTTTTTTTAATTAAATTTACATACAAATGAAAATTTTGATTAAATTTGTTTACTCCAATCCTTTTATATATAATTTAATAATTTTCAATTTAATATCCAGGTGTAGCTCAAGTTTGTCTTATTTTCAATGCGTATTAGTATAAGGCTATATAAATGATTTGTCTAATATATTCGTCATTTTCTTTAACAGCACGGGGGTCAACTCTCTGATACGCTCCGTCGTGTTGACATTTGGACAGTCAATAGAAACGTGTGCCGGACGCGTCATTCTGAGTTGGGATACAGCATTACCGACAACATGCTGTGTGCTGGTTGGCTGGATGTCGGAGGTCGTGGCGCTTGCATTGGTGATACTGGCAGCGCTCTCATTCACCTTAACCGCAATGTACAAACGATCGTTGGAGTGTATTCGTGGAGTTACAATTGTGCACTTCCTCGATACCCTAGCGTCAACACATTTGTTCCTAGATTCACTAACTGGATTGTAGCTAATGCAAATTAAAAATAAAAATAGATTCAGACATGTTATGATTGTTTTAACATACGTTTAATTTTATCAAACTATTAGGGACATGACTGGGAAAGTGTAAGAGAATTTAAATATTTTTTAAGAGAAATATATATTTATAGTTTATAATTTCGAAGTTTGATATGGGCTTTCTTAATATGACTGAAAATATTTCTATAATTTTTGTCTTATGTTAATATTTGTTGAATGAAAATAATTTAACTACAAGCCACACTTACGGCAATACCCCACAACAGGATACCGTAAGACATAACATTCTGATTTTAATAAAATAAACAAAATCGAACTGTTCTCAAGTCTATAAACTGCAGTACTTTTCTGACTACAAAAGCGACAAATCAAATCGTGAGATGAGTTTTTTTAATATTAGGTAAACTAAATTCAACGTATTTAGTTTTGCTGTCATGCAAAACGAAATTGTTATTTTCAAACATTGACGTCCACATGTCAGAGCACTATTGCGTCATAAAAGGGTGTATACTTTTCGATTTTAAAAATAAACGAAAAATCATTAGGAAACAGAACAATATCACACAAATCCTGCTCATAAAAAGGTAAATCTTTACTCTATATTGAGATAAAATTGAATCAAATAATGAACTCTGAGACACGTCGATCCTGAAAGGCATCTTCGAGTAAATAATTTTTCGAGTAGATATACAAAAAGTCATAAACTATAGTGATTTAATTTATCTAGTAACGTTTGATGGTCTACACAATCAAAGGCGTTAGATATATCACCGATGGCGTTTTCAAATTCTTACATCGCATCAAAAGTGTACTTAAGAAAGTCAGCACCCGCATCAGCAGTTTTTTGCCTTTTTTATGTAAGGTTTTTTAAGGACGTTGAAATGGACACTGTTTTATAGTTTCCAGGATCAATTACATTCCTACTCTTAAATTTTGAGACCAATTTGCTGTTTCATGACCACACAAAAAATGCCGACACACATAGACTAGCATTTATGAAACTATTCACCAATATTGGAGCCATGTCGTCAATAGTGCTAAACAATATTTCAGACATGCGCCAGAGATCATCAGATTGAGGCTTGAATATTTTAATAAATGCACCTGATGATATATTTCCAAAAACAAAATGTTTATTTACAAAAGGTATTTTCTCGTATGTACATAGTGATAATACATAGCTACTGATGACAAATTTAGCAACTGTCTCAAAATCAAAGGATAATCTGAAAAAAACTTACTTCTGACGTTCTTTCATATTCCCGTTAATTAAGTTTTATTGTCCTGACGTTTTTAGTACTTCATTAGAAACACTCGATGTAATACACAATATCGTACTTATTTTATCTTTCAAGTGTATAATTTCATTAATTATAGTTATAGATTCAAATCTATAACTAGGGTCAAACCTTACCCAATTTGAAGTTCTTCCTTTCTTTAGCTTATTGCAGTGCTCATTTAATTTATCTGTAGTTTTGTATATGGCTGTTAGTAAAATTAAACATTTTCATTGCGTGATGGTTTGGATCACGTCTTTTAATATTTTCTATAAATACATTCATGTAATATGTATAATTTTTTATATGTAAATAGCTTATAATCACTTTGTGACATTTTCTTTCTCTTGACAAAATAAGCGGAAAGAACTTCTGATACTTTTCTCTGCTTTCATGTTACCTTGCGCTTTTACCCCTTGTATCTTGAAAGGTAAAACCTATCCTTTCTAAATAAGTGCTATAGAGTGCGCTCAATTTCCATTTTTAAGATCTATAAATAAGCAAAAAATAACATAAAGTATAAATTGTATATACAGTGTTTATAAATATTTTAATTATTAAAATGTATCAAAGGGACAGAAAATTAAACTGCCTATTATTTGAAAATGTGTTTAATGCATTAAATAACAAAAAAAAAAATACACAAATTTAGTTCGTGCCGTCTCAAAATTCCTTGAAAAGTTACTGACATATATAATCATACTGTTGTCAATCATAAAAATATTATATGAAGTAGACAATATTTCTTACACATTTTTCTGACTGAATCAAAACACGTATTTCTTTGAGATTTACTTGTTCGTACCGCGAACCTTCGTTATATAAAAACAGTGTTTCTGCTTAAAAAATGTATTAGTGTAGCTGAAATACTCACTTCCCATGTGTGCGTTAAATATTTAAGGTAGCTGAGAGTAGTTTAGAGAGTTATATATGTATATATAAATGTATTGTTTCCATAATTGTTATCTTTAGTCCCTTTTAAGATTGTAGTGGATGGGCTGTTGAGTGGATTGTTATTACTTGGTATATTACGTGTAATCCTGTTTTGTCACGATGGTTTTATCGCTAGTTCGATTGTTTTGATTCTAATTAAATTTACGTTAACAAATATATTGTTAAAGCAAAATTTTTATTAAATAGATTGAAGCTTTTTCATCTTTCTATAGCATTTTGCATTTGGGTGCAAAAGTGAAACGCGCTCTGAAGCAGAAATATGGCGAATGTACGAGTATGCGATGGCGAAAATAGATTTACATTACCTAAGCATATTCTAATTATGTCCTCACTCGTTCATACAAGTGAGCTCGTAGCTTGTGATTAATGAGTGATTTAAATACCACACGCTTTTTTACATATGGCTATATTTTGAATTGTTGAATTTTTTTTAATTTCATACTCCGATATCTACTTTTAACTTGGTTTATTTAATCAACGATATAAAATAAAAAAAACTGATATTTTTGTAAAACTGTTGTAGAGCAAAAGAATAAATAAATTGTGAAATAAATATTCATCTCTTAGCCAAGTAATTAGCAAAGGTGACCAAGTCCCATATTTTGACTGTATGACTGTTAAACTTCTGTTAGATTTAGAAGCTAACCTGAAACATTTATTAAATTTCAATTTAATAAATGTTTTAAAGTATGAGCCGTATTTTTTCGACGACACAACATTTCATAGGGGATGATTTTGTTGAAATTAAATCCTTTTTTTTAGTATATATTATCAGATCTATAGTGAAATTTGTAGAAATTCCAAGAAAACTTGTATCCATTAGTTGAATGAGTTGAAAAATGAATCTATAATAAGTGTTCCGCTTGAGAATTTTATTTATGAATTTTTATTCTCCACACTCGAGTTACGAGAAATCAAAACAGCAGAAACATTTTGAGAAAAGGTTGATAGCGAGCTGCGCTTGGCTCACCTTTGCTTGGGCACTATTGCATAAGTGCGAGAGTACTTACCGAAGATCTTTGCATTGCCTGTGAATTCTAGCCAATAGCAATAGAAATAGCATTTCATTTTCTTCAAAGCTTCTTTAAATGCGATTCGTCACACTAACACTCTTACGGATCGCAAGTCCTCTATTATTATTTATTGGAAACGATGTGTCGTTATTATACAAGGTGTTCTGATTCAAAGAAAATCGATGAGGCTGGCAGCTAGGATTGTGTCAAGAAGACTATGTTTGTTTTGAGATGACTTGTATAAGATGATTTGTTCTATACTAAATTGAGGTTTAGTCAAACAATCGCAATTTTCAATTTACACCTAAATAAGTATAGTATTTCAGAAGTCGTCAAGGCCCTTGTCAATGCTAATTATAGTTCAATGTCATTCACTAATTCGCTACAATAGCACATAGTTCGACTTTTTTACATGCATCATATTATATAAGGATTGACAATAGTTTGGGATGTTTCAAACTGATTAATTTTTTTTTCATCTAATCACAGTTGGTCTACAAAGTGTTAATTAACACCAATAAAATAAATAAAATTGGATTATATAGTCAATGGGGAAGAAGTTGATTAACTTTTAAGGTTACGGGTAGGGTAATTAGACGTAATTAGTAGATATCACCTGCTTGAGCAGTAGTTTAAGGCATTAATTTAATTTTTACTCATTTACCGTATTTTAATTTATAACTTTACCAAAAACTAATATTTTATTATTGCTTTTATGGACCACTAGAAAAACCGGTAAATGTATTTTTCTATGTGATAAACGATCAAATACGATAGCTTACAAAGTATGTCTCTCTCGAGATCAACGCACAAAAGAATTAAAAATTAATATAGAATACTACATACCGATAATGTACAAATCTAACTGACCCTTACTTGTCTTTTTACCTTTGTCCAAAACAAAATGCAAAATGGTGTGTAATTATTCCATTAAAACATTTTACTTGCAACTTCACTATCGAGAGTTCTAAACTTCTGAAGGGAATTTCATTACGCATGAATATGACAAGAAAATAAAACTATTTATTATAAAGTTTTCTCACAAAACCACGTCCATAATCGATGACCCAACTAATTATTTCGTAGGAAATTATGTAGACTATTGTAATTTAAAAGCTTTTTTTTAAATTTATTTTGAATATTTGTCAATGCTTGAAAATCGCAAGTATAGTTAGTGAAGATAAAGAATGGCAGTAATAGGTAATGGTTATATTACATCATCGCTGGATATGGAAAGAAATTTCGATGATCGTAAATGGTGCACGCTGCACTGTAAGCAGCAGCTCGGTTGCATTAAAGTACAAGTTGGGGCGTATCGATATATAGCACTGTATATGAATATAGTGTTTGGTCAAAACTAAGAAAAAATATGCTTTTAACCGATCTCATTTGTATAAGAATAATGACGAATAATCTCTGTGGATTCTGCTCAGAGATTGAAAATATTTATGCAAGTCATATTCATTCAAACATTTGCATCTATATTTAGATTTTTTATTAAAATATTCTTAGTTTTATTAAAGTTCAGACAACGCCTACAAGAAAGTATGTTGCAATTTATTAGATTAACAATTATTACTAGATTGTATAGGGTTTTCCATTAAGGGCGCTTGATCTTTGAAATGCAAAAAAAAATACATGTAGGAAAGATATTTGCGAAATTTTTTTTTTATTTGGAAGGTCTATTGACCCCATTATGTATGGAATATGACATCATTCAAATGACCGCCACGGCTTCGGTTGGTGGCGCGCACACGAAAGGTCCAATTTTCGATGACTCTGGCGCACAAATCGGGCTGTATTTAATCGATGGCGTGGCGTATGTTGACTTTGAGGGCATCGGTGGTTTGCGGCTTGTTGGCATAGACCTGCGACTTAAGAAAACCCCACAAGAAAAAGTCCAGCGGGGTCAAATCGCACGATCTCGGTGGCCAGTTCACGTCGCCTCCGCGCGAGATGACCATGTCCAGAAATTGCTCGTGCAGAACTTCCATCGTAGCGTGTGCTGTGTGGCACGTAGCGCCGTCCTGTTGAAACCACATGTTGTCCAGATCCATATTCTCGATTTCAGGCCAAAAGAAGTTGGTTATCATCGACCGGTATCGCTCACCATTGACGGTGACGGCCACACCATTACCGTTTTCGAAAAAATACGGACCAATCACGCCTCCGGCCCAAAATCCGCACCAAACAGTCACTTTCTGCGGGTGCATTGCCACTTGGTGAACCTCGTGTGGATTGGTCTCGTCCCAAATACGGCAATTTTGCTTGTTGACATAGCCATTCATCCAAAAATGCGCCTCGTCGCTGAAGATGATTTTTTTGCCAAAATCGGCGTCAACTTCCAACTGCTCTAATGCCCAGTCAGCGAACACACGGCGCTGTCTATGGTCATTAACCTTGAGCTCTTGGGTCAGCTGGATCTTGTACGGGTGCAGGCTCAAGTCACAACGCAAAATTCGCCAAGTTGTCGTCTGCGAAAGGCCGAGTTCCTGTGCGCGACGCGGAATTGACTGCCGCGGGTTTTCGAGGACACTGTCGCGCACAGCGGCGATATTCTCGGCAGATCTCGCGTTACGTTGACGCATGGGAACCGGCTGATTGTTAACTGACCCGGTTGACTCGAATTTGTCCACCAATCGACGGATAGTCGACTCGGCAGGACGATCATCGCGACCGTAAAACGGGCGAAGTGCGCGGAACGTTGCTCGAACTGAAGACCCATTTTCATAAAACAATTTTATGATTTGCACGTGCTGCTCGACACTGTAACCTGCCATGGTGGTTTGGGAGGACGGAATGAATATAACACACTGCATTTGACAGCTGTCACTCAAACAACATGGCCGCAATCAGCTGTCAAAGTTCAAGCGTCCCTATTGGAAAACCCTATAATTAAAATATAACGAATGTCTTTCGAGCAATATATAATTTTAAAAATTATTTTAAATTCTATATCTCTAGAAACAATGATATTTACTAACAATATTTAATGTTGTGATGAGGAAGGTAAGTATTCATATTTTACAATAACATACCATGGGGATAAAGAAAGTCTGCTCATTGTTATTGACGTGCCGATCAAATATTAATACAGTTATGATTTCACAATTAATTAATTATGTACCGAACATGTTGAAGTCTTTGGACAACATTCAATATATATAAGGCATTATCATATTATAATAAGGAACTAGGACGAGACTTAAGTTACTTAACAATATATAGTTAATTTAAATAAAAAAAATAAATATTAACGAATGTTCTCGTACATAGCTGCATTTTTTTTAACCATTATTATTTGTTTAGCTTTGAAATGTTTTTTTTTGTCCAAAAAATATTGTATATATCATAGTTGGAATTGATCTGCAGTTATTTCAATTACTTCTATAGCAAAATCAATAAACTCACCTAACGGCAGGCTGAAGAACGTTTGAGATTTATATCTAGCGTACCTGAAAGAAAAAATAAATTATTGGCACCGAGATTGGAAAATCTTTGTAGTTAGGTAACACAAAAATTCAAACTCTTACTTTTAATAATAGATAAAAATTTTTTTTAGTTCCACTGCTTAAAAAAAACAGCTTTAAATTTGATAAATAATAAGATTTTACACTTAAAGCGATTACGGTTTACGATTACGATCCTCTTGAGTGAATGAAATAAAATTTCTAGAGAAATTTGATATTTCATACACTCCACGGTGGCCTTTCTCGGCAGTCAAAGGATAACTAGGGAACTCTTAATTTGTATGCACGGCTCCTGATCATATTAGAAAGGCATCAGACGTTCCATCCCGATAAAGTGGTAATATCAAGCTTCCTACCATGTAAAGAATTGCGAGAGATAATTTACTGACACTGCACATGTAATAGCAAACCAGACTCTATTTCAAGTGGCGTCCCACTTTCATATTTTTATTTAAATCGTATTGCAAATATTTTCCTGAACAGTGTCTTTGCAGTGACACGTGTCATCATCGCAGAAGGGTGTTTATTTGCACTATACTTGCTTAGTAGCCAGCATTAATTATTGTAGTAACAGGAAACCACGGGGACAGATGGTATCTCATTTTTGCAGTCAACTCTTTCTACTTAGTCCTTCATGACCCACAGAGCTCTTAGAGTGGTTTGTATAGAAACCTGTGAAATGTTACGGTATTACCTCCCTTCTAATTCGAAATAGATATTTATATACCCTTTCATATCGGGCAGGTATCTCAGTTAATATGTGAGTGAAGTTATCTTTTAGCTTTCCACCACTTCGAGAAAATTGGTGCGACGGCCAGTCGACGCACTCAGCTTTAGTTTTCCCAGCCCAGACTTCATATCGCGTCATTCAGCATGCTACTTTATCATTCCAAGTTCCTGATATTAATGCGAGAACTTCTTCATGTGCCGTTGTTTGTTGACCTTAAAGTCTACTTGCGGAAAATACTTTGCTACGTCTAGATGGGTTTTGTAAATCCTTATAAGATAAAAAATCTTAGGCTTTAAATGAATCTAAGTTTTTCACATACTATCCGCTTTTTATTATTTCATGCTTACATAATACCGATGTTTCGTTTCGGGTAGTTAAGATGAAAGTGTCGTATAAATCATAGCTTTTCGTTCAAAACCAAAAAAAAACACTTTTTTCCAAAACTTTAAATGTATTGATTTAATTCGCAGATGGTAAGTTATATTATCTATACAAAAAAAATTATTTCCCAAATCTGCTGTTTTTTTAAATTGTTTTATTTTAATCTTATACATAATTTTTTTCAAACAGTTTGGTTATAAAAAATGTGAAGGTTTATTTCGATTTTTTATATATTTTATCAAAATGTAACTGTCTGAGAAGAGTAACTTTTGGAAGTCACATCTATAAAATTTGCATTCTGATTTCTAATCTCTCACGCAGTTATTGTAATTCATTATCATCGGCGCAAGAGTCTTTGCAGACTCGTTGTGGTCATCACCTATCAGTGAACCGTATACATGATGACTTTCTTGGGGAGATAGTTGCAGTGGTTTCCCCTTGCTTTCTGCAACAGCACTTTTTTGCGGTTATTTAGACCCCAAGGTTTGATTTAGATTGTTCCAGCCAGTGGTGTTTAAATACTCGTAGAAAGTACATCTGACTCGGAAAAGATCACATTAACCTTTAACCTTCTAACCTCCAGGCCACCACGACTTTATTATAATTACATATAATATAAAAAATACTTTTGAATAGTTAATTACAATTTTAAAATAGTTAATTGAATGTTACTTAAATTACTTTTAAAATATCTCAAGTCTAACTTAATTTATTTCCTTCAGGTTAATGATAGTTAAAAGTTCCAACAGCGTTTATTTACTCATTCATCTTCTTTAAGAAATCGGTTTAATTATTATACTAATATTAATTTTTATATATTTATTATTAAAAATTTCTGTTGTACAAAAAAAAAAGGATTTAAATTTAAATGTTGAAAAAATCTAAAATATATCATTGTTCGTTAAGATAAGATAAATACCAATTATTGATCCAGAGCTGGTTAGGCTGTGGACATGTAATACAAGGAAACATGTAATTTCGGCATGTGCAGAATATAACATTTTTTAAAGAAAATTTGAAGAAAACTACGAAGAACGAGTAGGAGTATACAAACAGTGTTGCCTATAAAAATAGATTTTGCTCAATTGTATAGTAAAAAAATAAAAAGAAGTTTTAGTAATATAAGTGTTTAAATATGTAATATTAATCCAAGAAAATGTAGACGGCCGAGTTTCTACAACTCCAGCCGATCGACTGGATCGATTATCGACTTGAACTTGTAACAGTACGTATGTATTGGCATTGACTACATCGCTTATTGAGGTACGGTCACGGCTGTCCCGAGGCTTCTGTTTAAATTTTTCAACAAAATATCGTTCAAGATACTTGAGTATATTTCATTGAAATTGTACAAATGTTCGCCTTATAATTTAGTATATAATCTTAATTATGTTCTATAGTTTTCAACTCTTTCTACAAGTTTTGTGTAAAATTGTATCTCTAAAATAGAGAAGATATTTTGTTAAATAATTCAAACAGGTATAATTAAACTTTTCAGTATAAATTAAATGAAAAATAAAATAATAAATTCTCTTTTGTAATCCGTTTTGAAACTGGATTATAGAAAAAATATTTACCGTTTTATTACTTACTCTTCTACGCTTAGTGTAAAAAGGTTTTCAGGAATCGAGAAAAAATAAAGAACATATTTGATAGTGTCTTATTACTTATCGCTTTTATGCGCTCCACAATCAATTGCAATCAGTGAGGAAATATGTATTCAAGAAATCTTTACTCGTAAATTACTTATCGCCTACAATAAAACCTCGCTCGGATGGATTTCGATGATAAATTATTCGTTGTCTTTAATTTTTTTTGATAACGGTACTTTTTAATTATCAAGTAAATAAAGATACTACATGATATAAAAGGTTCCTAAAATAATTATTTTATCAAGAAGTGTTCCAACAATGGCTGCGACTCTAATACTGTTGGCCGGCGTCCTCTCTGCAGTAGCGGGTATGTTTTCATATTACAGTTCATTATTCTAGTTCGTATATCATGTCAAATAATAGTAATGAAGAAAATAAGTTATTTAATTTTGTAAATTTTCCAAAATCAAATAGTATATATTATTGTAGTGATTTCTATAATTCCGCTTCATGTGCTATGGTGATGTTTTGTCTCATATTCCAAAAGACATTAAGAGAGCTAATATAATTATGATTATACATGAATCCAGAAAACCTTTAAATGCTTGAATTTTAGAGGAAGTTACAATCAAAACGCGATATGTAATAAGTTCTTAATATGAAATTGCTTGAATGTTATAAAAACTTTGTAGCGGTGCCGAATTCGGAGAGAATTGCTGGCGGTGCAATTACGACAATTGCAACGTATCCTTCTGCTGCCAGCATCTCATACAACAGGCTTGGATTTGGTACTTTCACCTTCACCTGCGGAGGAAGTATAGTCAGCAGCAGATCTATTTTAACAGCAGCGTTTTGTGTGCAGTGAGTATTGTTTATTTATAAAGCTTAAATTCTATTGACAGTTTTTTCAATAGGCTTTTATTTGTTTTCAATTGCCGTAATAACATTGTTTATTAACAGCGGGGATCAGACTTATCGATACCGAGTGCGTGTTGGTTCGTTGACAGCAAGTTCTAATGGAATTCTCCATACCGTCGACTATTTCACTATTCATCCGAATTACAATCCCGTGACCAAAGAACATGACATCGCACTAATTCACGTATTCCCCCATCTATTGTTTACATCTAATGTCCAACTGGCAAATTTTCCTGATGCAAGCTATATCCCTATGAGAAATCAGACGGTCATGGCTATTGGATGGGGACAAATCAATGTAAGATTTTTTTTATTTATTTTACATTAATAACAAACTTAAAACTTTATAATATTATTAGCGCTTTAAAGCCTTTATTAAAAAAAAATACTTCGTATTTCTTATTGATGCGTTATAATTTTTTTTTATTTAAAAAAGTAGATGTACTGAATTTTTTTTTTTATAACAGCATGGTGGAGCTCTGTCGGAGAGTCTTCGTCGTGTCCAACTGTGGCTTGTTGACAATAACGAGTGCAGAAATCGTTACTCTGAGCTGGAAGGCCCCAATGTCACTTCTAACATGATTTGTGCTTCTGGGTACGATCGGTCTGGAAGGGGGCAATGTCTAGGTGACAATGGCAGCCCCCTTCTTGATGATAGACTCATTATTGGTATATATTCATGGAGCCACCAGTGCGGTACAGTACGTTACCCTAGTGTCAACACCTACATACCAAAATATGCCAACTGGATCAGATCTTACTATTAATTCATATAAATAAAATTTTTATGATATGTTATTTATTTAAATATATTAATGTGAAATATTTGAATTAAAAAAAATATATTGTAATAAATCGTTGGATCATTTGAACGTGTTTTAATGTTTATGTTCCATTTTTATTTTTTAAATTATTCCTTTTACCAAAATAAAACAAAATATACAAAATATAATGAGATCTAAGACTTTCGCGAGTTTTATTCATTTAAATGAAACTAATATATTTCGGATTTACTACGCGGATTTTATTATTTTAAAAACTACATAATCCCGACGTTTTGGTTACTTTTCAGCAACCTCTATTATCTATTAAGAATATGAAAATTATTAAGTTATGGCAAAGTTATTGACGTATTTTTCACTACCTACTTAAACTTCATAGGACATTATTATTGTGACCTTGGTCATTAACACACTGGACACAGCATCTATGAAGTTCGTAAGCTTTTATTTATCAACATATACATGTACATATACAATAAGATTCGATTTAAATCTTGCATTTTATTTCAGACGTAGTTAACGTCAATCAATAAAAATGAAATCTCGGTACATTTAGCTTAAATGACAAGTCATATTTAGCCAACTTTAGCCACAAAGTAATGACATTACGCAATTTATATGATATAAAAAATGTTTCAAGATTTACATGCTCGTATTTATATTTAAAATTAATTTTTTTAATTAAAAATAAATTATTTTATGTAAAATTATTATATTCACATATTTATTATAACAGTTAAGTCTGTCTGAAGCATACTTCACAATTTTTGTACGTTTTCATAAGCCAGAATAATATATATATTCTAATAATACAAATTGAATTTTTTTTATTTTTTTTTATTTCCTTCAATTGAAAGTTATTAATAAACGTGTATTATATATTGATTTCTATATTTTAATGAGTTTTCTCTAAAAACTCAAACAAACCACCTCTACTCCAGTAATCGTTAGCTTAAAAGGGGTGTAGTAAATTTTGCTTTTACTACAGGTTTAAGGAAATAAAGTGACGTAAGTCCAAAGTTGCTATGTTTGTACACTGCAATAAGAGAAAATGAGATCTCTTTACTTTTAATTTGACTAGAAATGTGCTGGAAATTATTTCAATGCGAACTCCAGTTGTGCAAAGAGAAACAGTCGATTTCAGTGAGTTTATTTTGTTAAGAAGTAACATTTACTATCTTTTTAATTTAAATTGAAATTAATATTCGAAATTTAAATTGATATTCGAAATTTAAATTTTCAAAACGATAACCAAAACTAGAAAAAGAATAATTTTAACCATAATTTCATAAATATTGTACAATTTTTTTAAATGAAATTTTTTTCGGTTACAATAAACAATAACACTTTTATACATTACTTTTGCTTTGTTCTGCCTCTAATGTATGAAAATGATATATTTAAAAAAGATTACATTAAAAGTTTTGGACTATACTCTCCTTTGACTTTATGAGTATATAAATCTTACTAATTACAAATAAAAAAGTATAATTTCATATTTTATAGAATCATGTATTAAGAAATTTTAGAATAATCAGTAAAAATATATATATTTTTATAACATATTTACGTTACTTCTGTTATAACGAATGTACGATAATGTGACAAAAACATTTGATATAATAAATTTATAAATTTTTTCAAAGAACATTGTTTATATAACAAAATTTATATCAGTAAATATGTAGGAAGAATATGTAGTGAACAAAAAGTGTCGTAAATGGCCAACGTTGTTACTTATAAAAGAACAAAAATATTTAAAAATCCACTATTCTCGTTGACTATCGGGATCAATTTTAGACGTGAACTTGTACAATCGAACTACGAAAGTGAAGTATATTAAATAATTATTGAAGCGAGTCTAGGTAAAGACCTAGACTAAACTTAAAAAAGAAAAAGAGTGAGGAACCTCTTATAATTTACTTGCAACAAAAAAATAAATATATGCCGTTTTTCATGTTATTTTACTTTTGTATATTTGCATTAGAATATTGAAAACCAATAGATTATTTTATTGTGTTATTCCTATTAACTACTTCAACGAATAGTTTTTCACTTTTCACTATCATCGCTTTATCCCTTTAACTATATTTTAAAAAAATACATAAATGTTAAAGTAATTAGTTACCCAAAATTAAATTGAAATTAACTAATTGTACTCACAAAATTTTAAAAAATCTTTGCATAAATGAGGCAATTTTCTGTTATTTGAGATAATACTAATATAACAAACTATAAAGATTTTCTGTTTCAAAAATAAAAAGTGTAATTATGTTTTTCCTTCTGAGACACATATGTGACATAAATTATATCAACATGAGATCTAGATAGATGAAAGCTAGCTTTGATGAAAGCTAGAAGAATCCTTAAAATATAATACAATTTTCGACACAGATAATAAGACAAGCTTATACGCATTTTAATAATATAAATAGCTTTCATCAAAGTTAAAACCAATGTGAATTTTACTTCTAATTGCGTTTTATTTATTTGATAACTTTATAAATATCTGAAGTTAATATCTGCTTTTAATTATTGAGGGATAAAACTCTTCACAGTAATTATCCATTATAAAAAAATGGTATAAATAAAAAACGAACATTGAAAGAAGCCTTATAATAGTTTCAAACTATTACGTTTAGAGAAAAAAATGAAGGTAAAGTTAGTATAGTTTAATATCCTTTCTGCTTTACAAAGAATTGATTTCCTTGTTGGTATGTGAACATACGGTTTACAAATCGTGGAATGACCACATACATATTTACTACACGTTAAGGCTTGTTAGGAATAAATATATTAAGTAACATTCATTTAAGTAATAGATGCGTCGCATTACAAAAAATGTATCTTTTGTTTTTCTCAATAACTCACATATATACATTTTAATAATTATGACTTAGACGTAAACATTATCGTTTGTATAACTATAAATCCAGAACGTTTTGTGATTTTTTCTATATAATTTTTTTTTTCTACGTAATGTGGCTTCCTACTTTTTTTTTTAGATTAGACAATAGACTATGATTTTAAATCTATTTAACATGTAATGTTGACCACATCGGGTATTTGTAATTTTTTTATAACAATTTTAGGGATATTCTATTTAGGTTTGTGTTTGTCTTATGCAGTTATACAAAAATAATGTGTAAAATAATCTATATTACACATTTTAATCGGAAGGATATCAAATATACCAAAATAAACTGCTAAAATATTTGTCACTCACTGTTCCTGTCTTTTTAAATGAAAACCATTGTTAGCACCCTATTTTCATTTCATAAAAGAAGCATTAGTGAACGGCAAGAAGTAAGGAGTTAGGTGAGATTTCAGCTGAACGCAGATAGAGTTCCTTAAAAAGTTGCATCTAGATTTTACAGGACGAACATCAAGGAAGTGGTAAATAAAATGTTAAGGACATTGATTAAGTATTTATTAGTGAATGGCTTATCGTCGCTAGTATCTTACTTTCAGAGATTATATTTGATAACTAATTACATCTTGTTCTTTTTTTTTTTTTTTGATAACGGTACTTTTTTTAATTATCAAGAAAATAAAGATACTACATGATATAAAAGGTTCCTAAAATAATAATTTTATCAAGAAGTGTTCCAACAATGGCTGCGGCTCTAATACTCTTGGCTGGTGTCCTCTCTGCAGTAGCGGGTATGTTTTATAATGAAATTAATGTTTATATATGTTTAAATATACTAAAAAGTATGTTAACCTTGAAATATATTAAAAAAGTATGAATGTGACTCAGAGATTGATTAACGGAACCCGTTTATTTGATTTTTTACATAGGTCTCATATGTTTAATGTCCTAATGGACTGCGTGGTATTATTTTTAATTTCTAGTTCCTAAAGAGATGTGATGAAATAATTTTAGATTTTTGATCTTTACACATATAATGATAGTTATAGCACTGTTGTCCAATTTACAAAAAGTTGCCTTTATTCATGTTTGCACACATTCACTGTTGTTAAAAGAATTATTTTGTTTGCTTATTTTATTTCGTTTTTGTTTTTACATATGTATTCGGGAGAACATTTGGTGTAGTTTCCAGATCAGAAATGAAATTGTTAAATATATTGATAAAAACCTTTTATCAATCTAATAAAATAATTTTAGCGGTGCCAGCTCCGGAGAGAATCGCTGGTGGTGCAATTACGACGATTGCATCATATCCTTATGCTGCTAGTATCGCGTACAACAAACTTGGATTTGGTAACTTCATTTTCTCCTGTGGAGGATCTATAGTCAGCAGCAGAGCCATTCTCACGGCAGCCTTTTGTGTGTAGTGAGTATTTCTACAGGATATATGCGATAAGGGACTTTATTTTGTTCATTTAAATAAATCTTTAATTACAGTAACGACCAGATCAACCGTTTCCGAGTGCGCGTGGGTTCGTTGACAACAATTAGTGCCGGAAGCGTTCGCGAAATCGATTATATCGCTTCTCATCCAAATTACAATCCAGTTACTAATGAGCATGACATCGCGCTAGTTCATGTATACCCACACTTGCTATTCTCTACAAATATCGCATTGGGATCTTTTGCTGATGGTAGCTATATACCTCGTTACAATCAATCTGTTTGGGCTATTGGATGGGGACAGATGAATGTAAGTGTTTTGAATTATTTTAATAAATTTAATATGCATGCTATAATAGACACCTTTCCAGCGACATTTGAGTATCTACTTAAAATCATAATATTATTAAAAAAAAAAGATTTGATGTATATTCGTTTCTTCTAATATTTGATGTACATATACTTTCTGTGAGTTACACTGAAAAGGAATTATTGAAAAATTTTTTTTTTTTTATTACAGCATGGTGGAGCTCTATCCGACAGCCTTCGACGTGTTCAACTGTGGTTAGTTGATAATAATGACTGCAGAAATCGTTACTATGAGCTGGAAGGTCCCAGGGTCACTCCTAATATGATTTGTGCTGTTGGTTTTGATCCTTCTGGAAGGGGACAGTGTCTGGGCGATAATGGCAGCCCCATTATTGATGATGGACTCATTATTGGTATATATTCATGGAGTCATCAGTGCGCAACAGTTCGATACCCTGGTGTGAATACTTATATACCTAAATATTCAGATTGGATTAAATCTCAGTACTAATTTATGTAATTATGAAGGTTACAAAAAATATTTATTGTTTGTTAAATATATATTTTTTTCCTATTTTGTCTTTATACTTGTAATAACAATTACATATATGCTACTATGAAACTATAATCCTTCTTTTGCGACGACAAACAAGGTAAACATCAAAAGTAGAAATAGGGCTGACTTAGTTCGATCGGGTACTTTGATAACTCATTATAGGCGAGAAGAATGTAACAAATATATTTATTTGTGAAGGCTTTTAATAGTTAAGAAAAGATAAAATGTAAAAAAGAGCAACAGCTGTTAATCTAACAATCGTTAGTTAAAATTTTTGATACAATCCAAAAGATCGCATTATCACACAAAATATTACACTTATAGTCATTTTGTACCCTTTTAAATTGTACATTGAGTATTTGTAATAGTAATTGTACATAAATAGAAAATATTTATAAAAAAAAAATGACAGCAACTTGTAACCGACACTATAAGTTTTGTTGTTTCATCCAAAAATTATTTTGTTTCACCACAGACAAACAAACTTAGTTACTACTTACTAGTTTGTTTGTATAATTTTTTATTGGTCATGTGATGGTTAATGACTAAAAATATAAACAAATACTCCAAAATAATATAAAAAAAATTTCACATCTGCTTGTCTCACTCTCGAGGGTCAAGAAAATATTTGAGTATCAAAAAATAATAAGAACTTGAGTTGTAGACGGTCTTAATTGTAGACAGTTTTTTTACTGTTTGTCATATGTGCTCTCTAAGAACAGCTTCTTGTTCCTTTGATTACGTCCTAAACAAATATTCCTTTAGAAGACAGTAACTTAAGCTCTAAAAATTTTTACGGTATTTTGTTTGGACTTCTTAAATTTTTTTACAAATGAAACTAATATTATCGAATTTTATTATTTTAAAAAACTATATCTCGTCTCGCCTGCTCGTGATCACTATTGCTGAAAGTAACCGAAACGTCAGGAGTATGTAGTTTTTTAAATAATAAAATAATGCGTAGTATTACGCGTAATTATAAAATATTAGTTTTATTTACATGAATACTCGCGGACGTCTTAGATGTCATTATCTTAAAAATATTACTAGTACGAAAACGTTAAGATTATTTTTCCTTAAAGCGTGCTTAAAAACTACGTTGAATAATTACTACCGTCCTCTTTCTAAAGTACTCAACCTGAAGGTATCCTATTTTATTTCCAGGACATCCTATTAAAATACCCCCTTTTATTACAACTAAATCATTGTTACTTAGTGTTGGACTAACTTATTCACACAATGATAAAAAAAAATACTACGACAGGTTTTCTGTTAATAATTGTTTCATGTATCTACCTTGAAACTAGTAAACCCTTGGAAAGGATGCAATATGTTGAGTTCGCGTTACTTCTGGGATGCGACTTATGTACGTTTCTCCTACATGATAGCAGAGGGCTTAAAATCTATTCAGGGTCAAAAACACCTTTTTGTTTATTTTAGTTTAACGAGGGAGTGTAGAATTAAGATTTTTTTTTCATGAATGTTATGAAATGTTAGTTGGTTAGTTTGTCCTTGGGAAATTTATAACAGTAAAAAATATCGCAGTAATAAAACTGGTTTCAGTTAATGTAGCATATTTACAAAATATTTTTGAAATCAGTGTTCCCTTGCATATTAACTTATATACTTTTGTAAAAAAGTGGTATGTTTTAAGAATTATTGCTTATTGCTACGATAAAATTGTACATTTTAAAAAGGCAGTAGTACTCTGTTTTGTGACGTAAACAATTATCGGTGATATATCTTTTTAAAAGAACGAACCAAGGTTACTGTAATTTATCCTACTATCATATCACTGCGTTTTAACTACGCCATTGTTCATTATTTTCCTTTTTCCTATTATACAAATAACAATTTACATTTTTTGCTAGTCAACTAAGCTGTATATATTAAAAATATCTTTCTTACCATTAAGATATTATATATGCAAATAGTAAAAGTAATCATCATAAGCATGCTTTATCTATTATACGCTACGTATGTTATGAATAAAGCAATCGGCGTTAGTTCTTTCAACAATGATTTTTTCAATGGTCTAATTATAACTGACTCTTTGTCATAACTGAGGTTGTAGGAATTCACGAACGTAAACGAGCTGCCGCGACTCCAGCCGATCGTCTGGATCGATTTTCGACTTGAACTTGTTACAGTATGTATGAATTGGCATTGACTATAACACTTATTGAGGTACGGTCACGGCTGTCCCAAGGCTTTATAATTTAAACTCAAAACAACAAGGGTTATTTGAGAGGCCATTTGTTAGATAATAGTAATTCTTTATTTTAATTGTAACATTATTTTGTTATACTTGTAAAAAATTTTGAAACACAGCCGAGACTTAGCTGTTTTAAATTTCTCTTCGGTAAATCAAGACAGTCTTCTTTGTTAAAAGATAAAGTTATTTATGTAAATATAATTGATACTATTTCACAACAAAAAAAAAACGAGAAAAACCTTGTTATTTTTTTTTTGCAACTACATTGTTAAGTAGCTGAACATAAAAAACTGTAATTTAAAAATGTACTGCTTCATTTAACCGTGACATCAGATTTCGAGGACGAATCTATTAAAAGAAGCTCGTATTAAAAGTGTAGTAAAACTTTCACGGCGAAGGGAATACGTTGAAATATTTTCACATACTACAGCTGAACACAAAAGTAGGTCAGCAGTTGCGATCAATATATATTTTATTGTGTAGATAGCAATGTTCACCCATTAGTTAATGCAAGTTGTATTGCATATGGTATTGTTATGTTAATACACACATACGATTTTACCTAATTAATTACAACCAGTTCATGACACATCTATTTGAAATTCTTTTATCTCCTGCCGTGTTGTTGTTTCTTGATCATAAAATAAATTCCTTTTTTTTAAACTAAATTGTTCCAGATTTAACTATGTTTAAATTTATAGATTCTTTAGAGCCCGTCTTGCGTCAAACATATAATCCTAACTTATCTTATCCTATGTTTATCCTATCCCATTAATGCTCAAAGAGGATTAATGTTTGTGATATATTATGTCAAAGCGTTAAATAATCGATACGTTTAGTTTCATTTCGATTCATTAATAATGCATATGTAATTATGTTACTCGGGTACCATGTCATTTTGTACGGACCTTCAACAGTGACATTGGCGTGTCGATGTCATTGATTTATGACATTCGGCTCTCGTCCTTCTGTGTTGGTTGTTTTTTATTAACTTAAATACTCTGGAATCTTAGAGAGATAATGAATGAGTTTTTCACTTTTTGATGCGATCTGTTGGACTAGATATAAAAAGTATATCTAGTGTGTTATTGTTGTATTTCGGTTGCATTCCGCACTCATGTTGGAATTTAAGTAATATAAAGTGTAATATAATAAGATTTGTTGATATAAATTATGAGTTCTTGGAAAAGGATACGAAATTCCCAATACGTTAAATTATTGTGTTTCCTTTGTATTCGTTGACTATTTATATAATAGCTATGGTCGGCACGCCTACAATGGCACAATGTTACGTCAGTATTGCCCTTCCAATGAAATTGTTCACAACAATACAAAATTCAAGTTCAATAGAACAATCTAGAAATTTTCTTTCTAACGACGTGTAATAAAAAATAGTTTTAATAATAATTTTTTTTTTATTTTTTTTTTATAAGGACTTGAATTCCATGTTTAAAATTAATTAAATATCATAAATAAAAAAAAAATGTAAATTAAAAAAGAATTAGACTGTTAATGAGTGTATCTTGATAATAATAGTTTTATAACTCTTTTAGATCTAATATTTTTTTTTACAAGAAAAAATATTGTTTAAAACAAAAATATTAAAAATCCTTAATTATAAAAAAATATAAACAATTACCAGGACTAAACATTTAAGTTTTATCCGTGTGAGAGATTATTTAAGTGAAAAAAAAAGAAAACTTTAGAAATATGTTTATATCAAAGGGAAGTATAGTTTTTTTGTTAAAGTATAAGTTTTAACCAAGATAGCCAAGATAGTTTGTCATTGTGGCTGTGGGGTCATTTTTTGCCTTCCAAACTTTAGCTGTTACAAGAAGTTCTTAGCGAAGTTCTTGTCGTTTGTCGGGAATAAGGATTCGTAGAGCTCTTTATGGTCGACTATCGTATGGTCTGGGATAAAACAAATTGTAATTTTTTTTATAATCACTAAATCACATTATAAATGATAAAGATTTTATGTCAGAATAAAATATATTTCGAATTATTGCTTTTAAATTAAAACGCTGTTCGGGCTGTGGTTATTAGACTTATGAACAGGCGTTAAGTGCTAACGTGACCACTAACTATTGGCTGTCATGAGTAATAAAGGTAAATAGCTTATTTGGATACAAATTCAACTCAAGTAATAATCACTTCAGGAACATATTGTAATTTTGACATCAAATTTTGTTATTAATTATTTGTTTGTATAACTCGTATTAATTAGGTAGGTAATTATTTGTTTATCTTATGTATGCCATTACAAATTTGGTTTTACGTAATATAGTTAATCTCGAAACATTTTATGCTGTAGAAAGGTAAAAATGAAATAATTATTTTTGGGTAAAATAAAATTTATAGAAGTTAAGTTGACAAAATGATTAATTTCATGCAATATGCTTTATATTTTGTTAAATATTATACTTCTTCCGTTAAATATATTTTTCCAGTGTCTTGGTTATCGTCAGTCAACGAATAAGTGTAATAATTGCAAAATTACCTTAAAAAAATCTACATAACATATTATAAATTGGAAGTGTGACAAATAAAACTGTAATAAATCGAATTTATTTAAAATTATCAAAAGAAATGCAGTCTGAATGATAAATAAGTGTTATTCACCGATAAGTTATAAGATTTAGAGTGTTTAATTACTTTTAATAAACGTTATCACTTTATATTTCATTTGATAAATGTAAATTATCGGATATCGTGCTTGCTCATACACAGAACTGTGCAATATCAATCATATATAATCAGAAGAATTCACCTTAGGGTACGTACACATTACATACATTTATATTTTTACTACATTTGAAAAATAAATATCAGTACATGGTTATTAAAATATTTCGCAATCTAAAAAGAACATTCAAATTGAATTTGATCGGTCATAATTATTTACAGATCAATGAACTTATATCACACAGGGAACTACTAATACTTAGTTTGGGAAATTCAAGGATTAATTAAAAGTTTAAACGATATGTTGGATCAGCTGATATAGCTGAAAAATTAGAACCTGCTAAGCGAGGTCACGTTCAGTAGGACTGTATTAGAAAAGATATTGGCTTTTTGCCGTTCATAAGACTTAGAAGAGTTCGAGACGTCGAGTAAGGAGATAGTCCCATATCTTAAGCCAGGGATCCCATTTCTAATGCAATGAAATTAACGGTTGGTTCTCAAATGATTTTTGATTATGTGTCACAACAATAATAGATTTTTTGATATTGAACGAGTTTATACTCGTTAAATAAGATATTGTATAAAAGAAATTATCGATATCTTTAACTAAAAGTAAAGTTACTAAGCAACGTACCAGTACACAAAAAGTCATAAAAAAGTACTTAACCTACTCAAGCCACGAGATTTTTCATTTTCTTTCCCCACATACAAACCTAGTTATCCTGAAGATAGTATAAAGAATATAAGTCGAAGTTATTATTATAGAATTTGAAAACATATTGGTAAGAGATTTAAAATGCTGCATGCCACAATGTTCGGAACATCGTTGACAGTCTTATTTGTCAATGACACGAGACGGTAGTGGGAAGTAAAAAGTAGGTTTAAATTACATTATGATGTTTAAATATTGGACCCACATCTCCTTTCATTTTAGTACAGACAGAAGTATTTTTGTTTTATGTTTAGACGTTAAGATTGCTGGCGATCATCTAACACCTGGAAGTCCTCATAAAAATAGAAAAGCCATTCCGTCACCACACTACTGGAACTCTAGACACAATTAGCGTGTTCTTCATGCTTCCAGAGAAGTACGTGAGAAAATGAATAAGTTTTGGAGGTAGATGTCAAAAAGTAAGACTAACTGACTGACAATTTCATCTTTTCTATCCCTAATCATGGTAACTGCCATGCAATTGAAATACTTTTCTACATTGTCACTTAAAACAATGAGATACACTAAGTAAATAGATACCACATAATTTTAGTTTATTGTTTTATACACATATATACACTAATCTCAAATTTGTATATAATATTTAATTGACATGTTATTTACAGATATTATTATAAATATTTGCAATTCCGTTTAAAGCAATAAAAGCGGTTGAATTATTTCTATCATACATTATCATTAAAACATTTAAGATTGCTTTGTAACTAAATACATAGATTTTTGGCGACGACGTTTTGAAAAGAACCCACACACAACTTATGTATGTACATATCTACTCGTAAGTAATTTTATTGAAGTAATATGTAATGTAATTCTATAATGCAATAATTTGACCACATTAGCTGAAGCGAGTGCTGTGTAATTTACAAAATTAATATTTATAATCCATTCAACTAACAACATGGCTTACAACCATTTATCATATTAATTTAGCAAACATTACATAATTACTTATTATCTGTCAATGTCTATGTGCATTTACAGTTGATCAAACGGGCGTGGTTGATTCAGATTAGATACGTATTATAATTATTATATATCTTACATTAACATATATATATATATATATATAATCTTTTATTTTATCTATATTGTAAAGTTACGTTACATTGTGTTACTTAAAATAAATAAACATAGTTTAGAAGATAATGTTTTTCACCTATCGCCTGAAAGCTTAACCTACCCTTGAGTGAGTTAGTTGTCAGCTGGGTATTTAAGACGCTAAAAGATCCGTCAGAGTTACTTGGCTTAAATAGGTGATCAGACTGGTTGTTCTGAAGTCGAGTATATTTGTAGTGATACAAAAACTTTTCAGACTTCCATGGATTTATCGTGCGGGTGCCGGTCTATCGCGTTGCAGCGGCAGCAGTGTCTGGGACTAGCGAGCCAGTAGTAGTTTAACGGGCTCCTATTTAACGCGCGTTAAACGCTCACCTGCACCTTTCAAGCTCTTTTGCTAAAGCTCAACCTAAACAAATTTGAAACGAACCTACTAGGGCTGCTTTCAAAGTATGTACGTTCTAAGAAGGAATAGAAGTTAGTTCTGGACAGGCCCAAGTGTTTTAGTAGGTTATAGAGAGATTTAGCTGTTATAATTCTCGCTTCCACTTCTACAAATACAAATTTACGATGAACCTATTCTTAGGGACTCACACTTAGTGAGCTCGTAATACCTTTTGGCCTTGATGGCATGGTCTTTGGGGATGTTGGTTTCTCAAGGAACCGTGAGCTCTTTTAAAAACTTGTTTAACATTCGTCAATACAGAAAGAAATATGTCTGGTTTGGCCGCCAACGCACTAATATTCATTTTGATTTTATATAAGGTTTGATACAACTTCATCATTATAGTCCAATCCCGAGCCATTTTTAGGATAGAGTAAGCCTTGACCTTTGATTTTATAGCCGTATCGTCTTTTTTCACAAAACTTATTGATGGCTCGTTTGTGGTTATTTTTTTTTTGCGCTCTGGCTACAGAAAGACGTACCACTTCACGTACGATTTCCAGAACTCTATCGTGGCGACGTGAGTTTTGACCGCTATCTAAAAGTACCCTATATCCCCACAGATATAGCAATTTTTTTCGGTACTCCAACTTATTAAATTAATCGGATCTGGGAGAGTCATTTGGCATGCATAGAGATAATTTTTTTGCAGCGCTGGCGACCAATCACGAATTAAGGTGCGCCATTTCAGTGCTAAAAGGATTCAAAAAACTCTTATGTTGAGTGGAATTAGGTGAAATAAAGACTATAGAGAAATCATTGACAATAAAAAATGAAGTGATTAATAAACAGAAAGATTTAGATTCTACGTGATAATAAAAATAAATTCTTCTTCTAATTCTTTCATATAATTGGATATTAATATAAAATATTTTTTTATTGCTTTATTGCTTTTGTATTACGTTTACCTTGTGAAATGCTGCTGTAACCGTCCGGTGTCATCAGCGGAGTGTCACCACCGCTGAACATGATTCGAAATATTCAAATCACACCTCCATTGTTAACTTCATATAAAATTGACGATAATACATATAAATTTTGGAACACGTAAAGTACAGATCGCGTGTCTACCCTATCTTTTCCTTTTTACATATAGTAGCCGTCCTAAGATATCTATAGTTAAGAAAAGAATCACGCAAGTATAATACAAGATATCATTGAGGGGTTTCTAATATTTATTAATGTCGTCAATATACATTAACTTAAATTTATTTGTCATTAGAAAACAAATTTGGGAAGTAACGGTTATGCTTTCATAATTCTAACCCAAAGCAAAGCATCATCAGTTAATCTGATATTGGTCCAAATGACCTTAATAATTCATCGTAAAACGAAGCCCTCCGCTATAAATCAGATAAAATATTTGGTATTCTTGAATATTTATATCTGTTACCAAAATGCGTCTTAGCATTTAAATTTCTGATATCACTGTTTGTTTTATATAATATTTTTTTTTATAATGAATTTGTATTAATACAGGTATTTTTGTAGTTTTTTTTTATGATTTTTATTTTATACACGGGATATAATTTTTGCCCGATTATCTATCATTACGGTTTAATCTATCTGTGTCCGATTGTTTATAATTATTGCTGAAGATGTAAGAATGTTCTTATATTTTTCTAGTATGAACCATCACCACTTTCAATAAAATAATCACTGTTATTCATTATGTCAAGAAATATGTAAGAAATATCATGGGTTTATTTTGTACCGTTTTCGCGGAACTCGCACACGTCGGGACGAGCCTGGTGGTGCGCCACCACTGCCACCACGACCCCATAAAACATGAAATCGTAAAACTTGGATATGGTATATACATTATTTATACACAGGCATTTGCTTATAATGTAGTTTTAAAACGAAACGAAATTTAGAATTTTATAACACTTACTAGGGTGAGTGTATTAAATTATTTGTATACACTATTGTAGCATTATGTTTTTGAATGCTAAGCGAAATATTTTGTAACATATTTATGCAGCATTAATGATATTTCCGTGTAAACAATTATTTTGTTATCATTGTCAAACATAAAACATTTTAATACATAATGACTCAATTATCATAAAAGTAACACGACAGAGTTATTACAGTTTATATTATTTATTTTTATTATAATACCTCATTTGATCTCATTACTGATTTCGTTTTAATGAAAATGTTGTGCAATTATGTTTTTGTTAGCGCTCGACAAGGTATTAACGTTTTTGTTTCGAGGCACAACTCTATGAGGTATGACGTCACCACTCGTCACGTATGGTATGCCGGCCACGCACGTTTCAGTATACTTCCGCAAGTCCTGACTTGCAAGAGTACTGTAATGTGTATTGAAAGAAAACTGCGCAAATTTCCGAAAAGCACAAGTTCTTAAAAAAGTTCCAAATTTCAATTCTCAACTTTTGCAACATTGCGTTTGCCAAATGTACATGAACGTGTGTGGTAGCACTTTGGATTTCGCGCAAGTTTCAGTATTGTTAAACCACCTGTCATTTTTGCGCCAAATTGAACGAGACTACCAAGAGGCATTTAGTTTGCGCTATAATAGAAGAATTTATTAATATATATATATATATATATGGGAATGAGTTATGTCTTTGCTAAATAAAAACTTAAGAATACCACACTAGGGAACAAAAATATCCAGTTTATAGTCCGTAAAATTTGATATCTCTTCTGAACTTTCAGTTTTTTTGTCGCTAAGATCAAGCCAACTACTGCCATTGCGTCATCCATAGCATAGTACCTAGCAGCATGTACTCACATTTGAATAAGTCTCACTGAAATGACATTTTTCCAAACATGTCTTAGTTTTTTGTGGTCACCTCCTAAATACGTGTATTTATGCAAATCTGGCCTTAGTCAAGTATACTGTAACGTGTGTGGCCGGCATTACATTTGCACAGACCGAACCCTTTTAACATGAGGCACCTGATGTGGAATTACAATACAGACAATGTCGTTGCGTTATAATTTTTGATTCATTGATAGTCTTTCGTTCATACTTCCTATACAAGTTTAAAAATCATTATTTCTAAAAAAAAAACTGAGCATTTCGTGTTTGTAGTTGAAAATAGTAGAAGTTATTCTACTAATATTATAAATTGTTTGTATGGATCTATTTATTTTTAATATCCTTTCACAGAATAACCACTGAAGGGATTCTGATAAAACTTTCTGGCAATATTAAACAAAAAAACTAATTTTGTAGGCAATATAGAATGAAAAACTCATCAAAACGAGCAGGATTCGAAATTGTAACCTCTATAATAACGAGACATTTAGATCATGATGTTAAAAACTTTATAACATTAATGAAAGGGTAATAAATCATTCAGTAGAAACATCTTGATGTGACCTCTGTTTGGTTAACATATTAATTTTTTAAGCAACCACTCTTTGTTTCTCGAGAAACTCGATTTTTCAGTTTGCGTGGATGAAGTCGCGACCAGAAGTTTGTTTTAATGAAGTTATCTAATGTAAATAACAGGATCTTATGATTTGATAAGTATTTATTTTTTTAATAATATCACTTGAAGTCATACTCTCTACGTTTATTCTGATATATTTTAAATAAATTGAAACTAATATTTTTTTACTAACTTTTTCAAATGCCATTACGTGTTTTATCAGTTAAGTAATATATATACTTACTTCATAGTTTTTAAAAGTGCAGACTTCTTGAAGCAAATTAATTACCGTAATTGTAGCGATAAATTAAGAAAAAAATACCATTTCGCATTAATGGTCATTTAACGATTATACTTGCACGCGCGAGGAACTTAGTCGAGTCATCATAGGCTAAATGCCTTAAATCGATTTGGAAGAGCCGATACAATGAAACTATTTGATCAATACTAACCAAAAGTATCTACAAACCAATGCACCGGAAGAAAACTAGCTTTCACATAGATAAAACGCTTCGAAATCCCATTTGAGAGCGAAAATGCGGTAGGTAGACAGACACACACAGACACCGATGCGAAACTTATAACATTCCATTACTGGGTCGGGGCTTAGAAACAAAGCATTCGATCTATACATACAGATATTATTCAATAGAAAAGATCTGTGCCAAACGTTATTTTAATACGCAGTATTGAAGAGACGAAACATCTTAGCACTCAATCGATTCACCATGCGAGTGCCGGGTATATATTTATTAAAAAATTACGAAAGTATAAGCCTAAAAAAAATGAGGGCGATGCAGCTTATGCAGAACATACCATTCAGGACCAATAGCTGTAAAAGAAGTGAAGAATTGAGATAGGACAAGTGGAAAAATGTGAGTTTAGTCTAAGTTATTAATTGATTAATTAATGCTGAATTTCCATCAAAAGTTTCTATCGCCCTGCTAATGATATCAGCCTATAACCATTGTCCTTGACCAGCAGCTGGTTAATTTAATATTACCGTAATAGAAGCCTTAAAGGGAAACTACTTTTGGTATGATGACCCCAATACTTAGAGATTTTATCGGATATAATAAAAGCAGATGGTTACCATGTCAGTGGATATATTATTTTATTGTTGATTAATATTAGGTACCCAGTACTGATCATAATGAGGCTAGTTAGTTAGTTAGTTAGTTAGTTAGTTAGTTAGTTAGTTGACAGTGAGCTTTACGCGAAGTGATTTCGTTATTTTAAAGAGATTTTTTAATTCTAAAGATAGTTAATAATTTCATTTAATGTAGCACACAAATGGCGAGAACGTAAACTAAAGTTTATAACAAAATAATATTACTTTTGCTTATATAAATCCACATCACACTGTTATTATGATGAAAATGATGCAGAAAAAGAATATCTGACCTCTTTACTGCATCGGAGGAATTAGAAAATCGTTAATTAATAAAAACTTTGAAACCTTTTGAATAATAGCTTTGAAAATAGGTGTTTAACGTGGGAGCTACTCCTGGTCCTTTTTGAAATTAATACGACTAACATTTATTTACCTTTTACAGAGAATTAACGTTTTTAAACCATTGGAAAAACTACTAAATTTTTAATTATAAACTTGATACAGTTTCTTTTAGTACACGTAATTTGCCGTATGAAAGTGTTTCTTTTTTAAATTATGTTCGATTTGTTTACCTCTGTTGTTTAATTGAAACTGAAACTCAATTCTCGCATGGCGTTTGCTTTAAAAAAGATCATCAATAATATTCATTATGCAACTGTTTTGCTGTGAAGCTTTGGCTGATTCACGATAATCATTGCCAGGCGATTTCGTGTTGAATAATAACGTTATTGTTTAAGTTGGCTCGTTTGGTGCACGCTTATATACGCTGCCTCCCAGCCATGTTAAAGTTTGAACATTGCTTTACTGGAACAACAAAAATTACATCAGTGTCTTGAATATATTTACTATAATATAATAGAATAAATACATTAATTATTTTCGTCGATTTCGTTGGGACGGACATATGTTGAAAATAAATACAACCAAACATTTTAATTGTAAAATTACAAGTTATATTTATTATTTAAATCTATACATACATATATGCAGTACGTTCTGAAATTTGTTTTGAGACAGTTTTATCTATGGATGACGGGTATAGCTGTAAAAATGTATAATTTGATTATTATTTTCGTGTTAATCATATTTCAAATAAATCGTCGACAATATTTATGATATGTTAAATAGATGGACATAAAACATCTGTTATTTTTATCGTAGCTTATCATTATTATGGCCCTTTCTTGTGTTGATATATTAATAATGTATTTAAATCGGGAAATCCCCTGAATTTAAAAATGAGACATTATAAAATATATACGCAATAAATAAATAATAAAAATTATTGGTTGCAATATATATATATTGTTTAGAAATATCGTGATTAATAAAGATAGATATGTTTTATTTTAATTCATACGGATCATTGACATAATATGGATATGACTTATATGAGTACAATGAAGAGTAAGTCTTAAAGTCAGTGCATTAAATTACAACTTAAATGTCATTTTAATTCACAAATTAAACATAATTTTTCCATTAATATATGTAAAAAAATATTTTTTTATTTATTAGAATGTTTAATAAAACAAAAAAAATATATGTAAGGATCCCGGAATATGTAAAGTAGAGTAAAATTATGAAGGAAGATATAATTGTACAACAAACACCAAAATCTCACGTAAAAATAAAAATAAATCCAAATTTCTTAACATTTTCGTGTTAGTCCCATAGCATTTGTATTTCTATATAGAGTAGTAACGAGGAAATTGGAATTAAGTACTATCATGTAAATCCGGGTGACAGAGTTCCTTTTCTTTTATCATGGCCCAGAGGCATGGTCCATCTAGTCCAGTCAAAATTAGCAATTTAGTGAATGATAAACAAATGCTATTGATTTTTATGAACATATTAAAATAAAAATCATCGAAATTCATACTTTATTAATATTTAGCATAAATATTTGTACATCCAATTCATCTAAAATAAAAATAGCAAAATTTCAATAAGGAAGCTTTGCCTTTGTTCAATTTCAATTCAATGATCAATTCTACTATTAAATTAATTAATAATTTCCGTATTCGTTACAAAAAGATAAATTCTTATAATAAAAGTAATGCCATTGAAAGATTTTTAAAAATAGAATATAACTTTAATATATTAGTTTTCCGTTTTCTGTAAGTAGTAATAAATATATGTATGTATATATTAAACAAATACAAACCGAAAGTCGAGTCAAATGATTATATTAAAAAACATATTAAAATGTTATGTACCATGTTTGGTGGTCGTGTTTTAATGTTGTTATAAGAATTTAAAAACGATCTGATTCAGACAGATTAACAAAAGCAAACCAAAGCTAATGCCAACAGGAAAAATCTAAAAGAAATGTCTATTTTGATTATATTGCATTGATACGAAAAAAAGGAATAACAACATAAAATTCGTCTTTGTATTATGATAAATATTTGATTTCGAATAAAGCGAGAATTATAACATAACTTACTATAAATGTGTCATAAAAAACTTACTGCCTCGGGTAGGGGTATGAAATTTGCTAGGGTAAATTATAGTTTATAACCGAAATACATGGGCTGTTGGGCCGCAAAGGTCACGTTATAATCTCTCTGACATGACCTTAAACAGGTAAACTGAATAAATTTCTCTTTAAAAACCACGAACTCATTTAAAAATAAATTATTCTTAAGTAACGGAATTAAAAAAAGTTCAGATGTTTGTATTTTAAGCCGATTATTACAAAATCGTGTGCATAAATCGACATACGGCGTATGTTTTGTAGGAATAAAAAATACCTTTAGCTTTTAAGTGTTTTTGGTTGGTATAAAAAATATTATATTTTGAATAATATAACCTACAAAGAAATTAAGTAGCAAAATTAAATAATATTCATTCGAATGGTCTAAAAATGTGACATGGCTGGTTATACAAACGTGAACAGTAAATGTATCGCAATTACTTTAAGTTTTAAGTTCCGAATCTGCCTTTAATTTCTGAAATTAAAGTTTAAAAGATCAATTATTTTTATTCTATTCAAGAACAAAATAGTACTATTAACACTTATTCTAATTTCCACCTAGTTTAATTTTTAATTGGTATTCTGGTATCAATTAATTTATTTAAATGACAAATTATATGACGTAAATATTGTTTTTAAAATAAACAGAGAGTATTAAAATATGAACGTATGAGAAATAAATGCTTTGATTTCAGTAACAGGAATGATCAAAATGTGTTTAATTATACCATAGAAACTCTTATGAAAGGATTTTTTAAATGTTTGTTTGTAAAAGCGAGTAATTTTAGCCAACAACAAGTATAAGTTTTCTACATTTCATACAGAATTGAAGTCTCTTGATTTGATTGTTATTTAACCAACACATATTAATTTGGATTTAAAATGTATGTATTAAATATATATATTTATTGAAAATTTCATTTTAAAAATTAAAAAAACTTAAAATAGTGCTGATGGCATAAGCACTATAATTTACATAATATATTTAAAAAGTACTTTTGAATATCACTTATATGCAATTAAAGTATGCTGACACGATAAAAAAATATGTACTTATTTCAACATAAAGGAAAGGATATTAAGATATCACTAGCGAAAATTAAAAAAAATATATATGCTCGTATTCATATTTCAAATCGGCTACTTCTAAATATTACGTAATATATATACTTACCATCATTCATCGTGCAATATCTTCCGTTGATAGTCATACGACTACACGACTATTTTATATACATACCTACGCTAAATTATTTATTGATTTCGTATAAGAGCCTTATCACATTATTGCGTACTTACCTAATTTTTACCTATTACTCTATCGGTATTAATTAAACGTTAATGATTTTAAAACACCGTAACATGTAGATAATAAATCAAGCTCAAATTATACCTAATATTTTGCATCTGTTCGTACCATCGTAGCTCTCAGATGGGTCGTCCGTTTTTGATGCGGTTTCTTCCATTCGAAAGGTAAATTGTATGTAGTGATTCTTAAGTATGTTAGGTTAATATCGGTCGAACAGTGTTAGAGTATAAACTCTTTTCTCTCGTTAAATTTAAATTGATGCGTAGGGGTCTTGTTAAGACGTAATTTAATTCCGATTTCTATTCTTTTATTTACCTAAGTAACCCTGAAAATGTTTAGACTATGAAAAACGATGTAATGTAGAAAGTTGCTATTACTTTTTTTTTTTTTAAGTAATCTCTCTTCCTCTCTACACATTATCGCATTCTAGGGAACCATCTCTTCTATGGCATTTTAGTAAAGTTTCACCACATGAATTTTATCTTCAATTCTTGGGAATAAATAAAAGCTTCAAGACGCCAGGTCACGCCTGTATGGCGGATGACTCATTATCTCGACACCTGCCATAGAAAAAATATTCAACAGGCCGTTTTGCGGCGTGCACTGTAACATTGTCTTGGTGAAGGAGGATAATGCTTCGAGGGTGCTGTTGTCGAGTTTTTTCCTCGACAACGGACAAACAGCGACTGATATACCAGTTTGTAGTAACTGTCCTTCCATCTTCTAAAACAACTGTTGCGAAATGACCTTTCTTACTAAAGAATGAGGCTATAATCTTTTTTCATTAACTTATTCCTTTCTTTACCTTAGTTGGCCGATCCTCGAATAGAAACATCCACTGTAGCTGATGGTCTTTTGTTTCGGGTTCTTTGCACAATATGCAGCTTTCATCAGCTGTGACGATGTCATATATAACATTTGAATTGCGGCCGTTTAACTTATTTAACATTTGGCGACACTAGTCCATGCAAAGGTATTTCTGGTCGATATTTTAAGTATGGGGAATCCACCTGGTATAAAGTTTCCTGACGCTTAAGTGTTCGTGTAATATTTTTTGACTCATACCAATGCCTAGACTTGCCCGTATCTGCTGATAGGTCACTCTCTTATCTTCCTCTATCGTGCGTCGCTGAGCACTGATATTATCTTCAGTATTTAAAGGACGGCCCTCACGCTGATCATCATTGAGATTGTTACGTCCACGCAACTCATTAAATCAATTGTAAATAGTGGCACGAGATGGAGTATTATTAAGAAATATATTTTCACGTGTAACAAGAGTTTTAGATTTGCCGCCAATTCACAAAAACAAATAAGAAATTAAGACAATTTACTACATTAAGTTACCAAGGAGTTCTTAAAATGAAATTCAAAAAAGTTTTCATAAGCAATGTTTCTAACTGGAGAGTTCGAAACATATTTAGTATTACCCACGTATATATAGTTTTATTAATATACTATGTATTGCGTTGTTGCTCAAATGTTGCAAGCTAAGTCTTGCTAAAATTAGGCTACCTTGGTCTTGCAAAACACCAAGAACAAGACCAAGACTGATTTGCTTCAATATTTCTGCATTTCTGAAATTTCTGCACTGAATACTTAATATTTTTGGCGTATTTTAACTGCCGGGATAGATCAACAAAAACTTCGCAAAAAACCTTCTTGAAGAATATGATATTTAAAATAATGACGCAAAAACCATTACTCAGAAAAAGTAGTTGTTTAAGTGTTTTAAACAAATTAATAGTTGCAAAATTATATTTCAAAGCGAACAAACACAAGTATTACTTAATTGGATAAACTACTATAGGGTCAAAGGTCAGCCGAAATGTCTTTGAAACGAACTGGTGCTACTTAGGCACTTAATATACTTGAAATTGATATTTAAAACAAATATGTTTATCAAGCTTACAATTAGTGATTTATTTTACGTATATCTTTTAAATAAGTAATATTTCATAATTTTTTAATTTTTTTTAGTGTAATTTATTCCAAAGAGGTCGAGTATATATATATAAAAATGACCACATTTTACAGTAAAAAGCGTATATAATTTTGGGGTTTAAATTTTTATTGCAAAATTATGAGGTTAAATTAATATAGCTGTATTTTGGATTTTTAATGTGTAATTTTAGTCATTTAATACAAGAGTAAGAACAGGATTTAACTATAGTAGGTAATTTAATTATAATAGTGTGTATAGTCAGTAATTTAATTCGAAAATCTGCCCGTGATCACGGTTACTGAAAAGTAATCGAAACGTCGAGAGTATGTAGTTTTTTACAAAAATAAACACGCGTAGTTTATCCGAAAAATAATAGTTTCATTTAAATAATTCTAAAGTCGATTTCCAAGTTGGCTACCGGCAGTCGTCCTTCGGCTTACCCAGCGTGGCGTGGAATGGTCGTCGGGAAGATCCGTGAGCTAAGTATGCGGATAGCGTTCACAAGACTGACTCGACATAGCTTAACTTTCCAGCAAGAGGCTGAGAACTATCTTGGTCTCAGCTTCGCTTAATAGACGTTATAGGTTACGTGTGTGAGTTAACAGGTGTCTATTTTTAAATAACTACATATTTAATAACAGACACCTGCTACCTATAAACCTCTATAGTAACACCGTGTCCATGGTCATGAATAGGAGAAAGACTTCATCACTTACAGATTGACAACGTTATTTATAGGACGTAGATGTTTCGGTTACAATCTGAGTCGAATTGGAAGAAACCAACGAACACTAATACTAGTTTGAGGACTACCCACCGCGGCAGCCAGTCTTCTGAGAGCCGGTCTTGTGAGGAGAAATGAAGGGCAGCGATCGCATACTGTAAAATAGTTACGCTCCAGAAGAAGGTCGCGGAGCTCATTCCTCACATACGGCATCATTGCAGTGATAAGAATTTTTCACCACCAGGATGTCTAGAGGAAACGTACGACCATATTTATGTTCAGTCTTGGCCTTGGACCCTATGCTAGGAGAGGACTTCAACCTGATGACACAGTTGGAGTATTGTTGGAAGGTCATTGGCGCAATACCTCATACCATTCTTTACAAAATCAGACGGTCAATATTGGCGGTAACACAACACAACGGCATGTTAGACCCATCAGCCCACATCTTCCGGTGGTAAGCCATTACCTCAGGTACAAACATACATAAATTGTTCTTTAACGACAGTCTCTTCAATGCCTTTGTTGCATCCTTTATGTCAATGGGTGGTTACCAAAAACCTACAAAGTATGAAATGAAGAAATAATATATAAAAATTATATTAATGGATTTTTAAATTATACTTCGATGGGATGATCTTCCATTAGATTTATAATGTCTAGTTACAACCTCTAGAAGTAAATAAAACTTGAAAAGAATTACGAGCTTAAATTGCAAAATAACACAATAATGTTATTTAAATACAATACATTTGTATCACTATAGAACCTTTGTTGTTTAAAAAATCTTCATATTATATTTATATTTTTAATATTCCTCGAATATTACAAGCTTAAAGAGTAAGTGAACAAATTAAAGTATCCTTTATCTTAAAGTTGTATACTTTATAACTTAAAGTCACTTCACTTGATTTCAATGTGACCAACGTTTGCCACAATATCGTTAAGAAGGAATCTTAATTATGGATAGAACATCAGTTTTGGTTATTAAATAATATAATATGACTAAAGATAGGAATCATTACGTCAATTTAACAAGTAAAGTTTGTTGTGTATATATAAGATAAAAGATTAAGACGACGTTTCGTTGAAGATTCATTTATTGTTTTGTCATGAAGAGTAACGCTATGACCACGGAAAAATCAAACAGAAAATTTGAATATGTTGCTCCAGAAGGAGGTTGGGGTTACGTAGTGTGTATCGGACATATTATAAATTCGGTACGTATTATTTACTTGAAAATATTCACTCAATGAACCGTTTGTTAAATTTTGTTTTGGGGTACACTTGTATATGTAGATTTCTCTACACAGTTTCAGCGTATCACGAAAATATATATCAATGAGCGTTATAGTTAGAAGTTTTTGATTTTAGTAGACATTCTAAGGCTTTTCATTAATGTGAATATCGCCAAAAAAAATATATATATATTTTTTAAATCCCATAAAAATTATCCATTTTCGTATTTTAAGATCATTCTGTTTTAATTTCTGAATAGAAGATAATATTGCCACATTCGGAAATATTTTTTTTTAAAACACATTTATACATGATAGTTCATTTTACAATCGAGTGTTGAGGCATTTAGGATTTTAAGAAGAAGGCAAGAAGATTTTAAGCATATATTCAAGATATTTTTGCAACGAATCGATAACATTTAAATACACGTATTCTCCTAAAGATATGCATTTTGGCTTTATATTGTTTTTATATGAGTCACTTAACAATTTATGACGTAAACGTTGATTCTCCAATATAATAATCAAATAAGTGAATGCTTGGTTTGACGATAAAGGAAAACTAAATACACTAAATGTGATTTCCTGTGGATTGTTCATGATAGCTGAATGGAATTTAATGATTTGAACAATTAAACATGGAATATGGTATCTTGACTTCCAATTGAGGCAAGTTCTAATCAAAAAAGGTTGCTCATGTTATTTGAATTGGAGAATGTTAGTGGAATGCCAATTTACCCATGGACACTTGGTCACTTTCCACGTTCTATATATTTTTTTTGTAACGATAATGTGTACGTAGTTCTTAATTTCCTTGTTAAGACCTCTCCATGACCACAGAACATTGGAGGGAGGCTGCCTAAGCTCAAACTTTCTTGTGCACTAGCTTAGAATAATAGGTGTCAGGCTTTAAATTATTATCATAAGATACGGGTTACAGTTTATTCTCTAGGTAGAAGAAGACCTGGCAAAATCTCATTGTTCCCCGATCGATGAAAGATTGTCTTTGACATGTTCCGCTACTTATCTAACCAACGAAATCTTATCTGAGAAATAGATGAAATTGTACTGACAGTGGTTGAATCTTCAACAAAACCCTACTATAAGTTGATATTTCCCGTTGTTAGCTGGAAGTTACATAAACGTCCTTTTCTAGCTGACTGTATATAAGTAGTGTCTATGAAGATCTGTTTATAAATAGGTTCTGTGAAGCAAACATATATATATATCGGTTATGTTTTATATTTTACTACTTATAATGATTGCTGAATCTTTGTGACATCAAGTGGACTATATTTATTTTAGTAATCAATACCGAAGCTTAACAGTGTAAATCAATCCTGACCAGTCTCTATATTCCAAAATAGAGCTCCGAGGTACTTAATATGTAACAAAAAATTATCTATATCAAAGCGAAAAAATAAAATAAAATGATATACAGAAGTTATTTGCTTTTAAAACATTATAAGATAATTGTATTTAAAGAATAATCTTTATCTTAAAAACAATACCGTACCAGCAGTTTTATCAAAGCATTTGACACGGCAGACATGATTTATTATATATGCTTTAAGACATGTTCCAACCACGATTAAGTTAATATTTTATATGCAATTCATGCTTATATAATTAAGGTTCCCTGTTTGATTAAATCATAAGTAACTACAGATAGTGCTATTTGTAGATGTATTTGCATAATTTAAATAATTGCTACTTTTTAAAATGGTGAAAATTATAAGAGGAGTAATTTAAGCGATTAAGATAATATAACAACTATTATATTATTAGGGAAAATTACATTACAGACTAAGATAACTTGAATGTTTTGCCATCATAAAGTGATTGTTGAAATACTCCAAAACGTTTATTACATAGTAGTTACTTTATTTTATAAACATCATCTATTATATAAGTTACATTCATAAATATTTATAAGTTATGTTTTACTGACATCATGCTAATCAGTCTGCAAATTTGGAAACAAAATAAACAGATAATGTATGGAGTTTGCATGGCTTTGTGCGAAGTTTGTCATCTGGATTACATTTCAAATATTTTATATAACAATGGGAGCACCGTTGTTATTTTTTAATAGAATAAACTGAAATATTCTGGCATTACGACTATGTAATAAATTATGAGTTCAAATAGCTAAACTTCATATTTAATTAATGTAAATCTTCGCAAAACTGTAACTGATTACAAGAATAAGTTTTTTAATTAAGCAACATACCTCCAATATTATTGTTATGAATGTTTATTCATGAAATAAATGCTCTATGCTTGTTCATAGTGTGACTATGAACATTATAATATTACAATAAATATTGTATTATAACTTTTCAAAAACAGTATTTATTACTGAGTTCTTCTCGGAGATTTAGCTGTAGAAAAATATCTTTCCCTTTTTTTTAATTTCCTTCTATTTCTTAAAAAAAAAACAACAGTATCCCTTTTTATGAAATTCACAATAATGTGACATTTATTTCCAGATCACCATTACCGCTTTTCTCAGTTGCTTCGGCATGATTTACAAAGATTTGTTAATTAAATTGAACATGGATTCTACTTCCATCACGTTGCTAAACGGGATCAGTGCGACTTGTATGTCGTTATCAGGTAATCATTAAATTTGTTTTATAGGTTTTTAAAATAATTCACTTATCCTAATTCGTGAAAGGTAAAACGTGAAATAAAAGGTTGTTGTATGTTTTACTTAAGAAATATGAGAAGGTAAATATATATATATATATATATATATATATATATATTTACCAATGCATATATTTACCAATATATATATTTACCAATGGTGCTGTCCAATTTATATATTAATATAAATTGGACAGCACCTATCATTCCACCTAACGAAGTTTCCAGTAATAGCCTATTCACTCTTATCTTGAAGATACCTAAATTGTAAGTAGAAGGAAACAAAAATACTGGCAAATTGTTCCAATCCTTTTCTGTGCGCATGAGGAAGGAGTCTACAGAGTCTATTGAGAAAGAATAGATACCCATCCGAAGAATTATATTTTCCAATTGATCCTCATAGTCTCCAAACTGTATCGTATAAAATACTGAGAGACTGGTCAATTTATGTCTCTCAAGGCAAATTAGATTGTTTTTAAGCAAATTGTTGTCACACAATAAGTCATTTTGACCTTCTCACTACGAAGTCAAAATCTGTGAGATGACATTTCATAGCACTTGCTAATATTATGTGGTAGGAGTATTACATGCCACGGGACCTGTGCTTTGTAGAAACAAGAATCTATACTGGCGCGAAGTTCAGCTGCATTTTTTTCAAGAACCCTGAGTTACCTTGTGTTTATATTTTTTTACGTTAGATATTTAAGTTAATATTTCAAATATTTTTGTAATACAATAATAACCTTTATATGACATCCATAGAATTCAGAAGTATTACAATCTGAATCTCAAATAGATATAATGAATAAATTAATATTTTCTTGTACTTTACTGTAATAGTTTTTTCCAGGATTCCTCACCAGTCCTATGTTGAAATTTTTGTCCATTAGACAACTGGGTTTGGTAGCGGCTGTGATATTTAATCTAGGGATGCTAGGGATGGTATTTGTATCGTCTAAAATAACATTCTACGTTTGTTTCGGTATATTACAGGTAACGTAGTTATTTATATTGGATATGTTTGTTGTATAATATTGTTTGTAGTTACTACATAATGGATTTAATTCCCCTATGATAATAATATCAAACCGGTAATTTGATTGCAGAGTCTCGGGAACGGAATTATATTCAATTTGTCTTGCACGGTGCTGAACAATTACTTTGTTAAGAAAAGATTGCTTGCAATAAGTTTCACTCAAACTATTATAGGTATGTAATATAATCTTTATAAAAAAACCCTAAGTTTATGGCCCACAAATGGCTGTAGCCCCTAATGTAGAATAGGAAAAGATTATGTAAGATTAGTCGCTAAAATGTTTTGTGTTTCTAGACTGAAAGAAAAAAAACTTTAAACGGAATTATAAATTAAGTTAACAAAACTTTCTTGGGCTAAAAAAAAGATATATAATTGTTAGATGAAACGAAAAAGTGCCGGAAACGATTTAAGTCTTGCTATGTGGATTTTATTTTAGGCTTAATTATTGTCTGTGAAGTTCAAAAAGGAAAAATTTAAGTGGGATTTATATCGTGAACAAATATGGCAATGAATGTTTTAAAAGCAGTATACTTACAATTGATTGTCATTTTAGCTATATCTGGACTCGTCGTACCCCAGTTTTTAAACTGGTCGTTCGATGCATACGGACAACGAGGAACTCTGCTTTTGGTGTCCGGGATTTGTATACACAATATATTTGGCATTATCCTGATGCAACCTATCGCTTGGCATTTGAAACAAGTTGAAGTACCTGAAACAGAAAAGGGTATGAAAAATATCTATGAAATATATTTCATATATTATATTAGTTGTTATAAAAGTTTTATTATTATATTGATAATTTAAAAATTACATGAATACAATAGATCTCATTCTGAATACAAAATTATTTTATGTATACGTACAAATAATGTTTTTCAGACACATTTGAAACAAAATCGTTTCTGACGAAGGAGCATCAGATTTCTAATAAGGAAAATTCCAAACAAAAATCAAATGATGCTGGCGAAGTTGTTATTAGTGAGAAATATAATCTTGAAGAAGGGACCATTTATAGCTCACAGTCTAGGTATTTTATTTATGTGTTATAAGGATCTGAAATCTTTACATAATATTAATAGAAATGTCATCATAATTCTTTTGTTTATTTTTAGGAGTATATTATCGAACTTTGTGGATTTTAAAGTATACAGATCATTTCTATTATCAAATGCATACCTTGGTATGGGACTTTGTACTTTCTCAGAGTTCACGTTTACAATAATGCTTCCTCAGGCTTTGTATTCTATGGGTTGGGATGAAGTAAGTTATAAATATTAACGTCAATTTAAGTTTGATTATATAAAAAATTATTAATATTTCATCAGCGATAATTTTATAGAATAACTAGTAAATTATTTTAAAAAATGTTGAAAGAAGTAAAAAATCTTTTTGTATTTAAATGAAACTAATATGTTTCTACTACACGCTTTTATTTTTATTTTTTTTTTGTTTGTTAAAACTACATACTCCCGACAGTTTCAGTTACTTTCATCAACCGTGATCACGGGCAGACGAGACGTGAAAATCTTTTTGTATATTAAGTTTGATGACTTGCAAAGCGTATTACATTACTGAAAAAACTTATCTCATATTTATATCATATATATATTATCTCATATTTTATATTTTCCTTTTTCAAATTTATCAATAACGCTTATTTCAGACAAATGTAGCTTGGGCGTTATCGTTAATGGCTACAGGAGACTGCGCGTCAAGATTTTTATTAATATTTTTGAGCGGTTGGTTGGCAAATTTTGGAAGCCATGAGATTTACGTTGTTGGACTCATAATAGGTTTTATTACTAAAATAGGTGAGTTATATATTATTAAGATTTCTTATAGTTATGATGTTCACAACGCCTGAAATAATAGCATTTTTTGATCACAAGGAATTTATAGATACTAATGAACTTAGTGATTTTATCGAGCAAGTCATTAAAACCACCATTATAAGTGAAACAAAATGTCTGGTTATTGATGTTCCAATATTCTAATTATATATAATATAATAGAAAAAAATTAATGAATTAAAAAAACCCTCATTTTAGGCTATGTGTCAAACACCTGTACCTCAAATTAAAATAGTCTTATCGAGAAAGATAACAAGCAATTTGAATCTTGAATTTTCCTTTTAATAGACCTTTAAAAATGTCCAAATTACCAATTATCGATCTCTACCTAAAAGATAGGTTGTTAATTTGGCTACAATGTTGTTTTTGTTTTTGTCGGCAGACAGTTATTTTCGGCTAAACAAGAATGAAATTGCATGAGTTTTTCTTTAGTCCACGCTATCAGAAAATCAACGGTGTTTTAAAAAAAAATCAGTAACTTGTCTACTAATTTCATACTTTAAGCTGCATTCTCCAGTAATAAATAATAAAAAACATCACTTGGAATAAGCCATTGAATGGCAAAATAACCTGATACCTTAATTTAAAAAATATAAACTAATGACACAAAAAAAAGACTAGGTCGATCGAAAATAAACTCTTTATAACTTTTAGGAGTATAATATTCGATAAAAAGCACACTCAATATTCCATTTTCTTTAATTTACTAATGTACCAATTTTTTAAATTTAATTAATTTTTCAAAGTCACCTTAAAGACAAATCAAATCATTCTGTATCTTGAAAAGAATTTAATAACATTTCTGCAACCAACCGTCGTTTTGTTGTTTGACCATTGGTTTTTGGATTAACGATAATCACAGTGAATTATTCATTTTCGTTCAAAGCCCGATAGTTCAGCTTGAAATAGTAGTTTCGAGATGCCACAAAAACTAACATTGCAGCTAAATAAACAATGTATCTAGTTCATAAGGGTGTTGAGTAGGATTTTTTCAAGTCAGTACAGCCAAAATATAATAGCTTTTTTTTTATGATACACATTAAGCCGCAAAATATCTATTGTTTGAAGATATTTAAAACAATTATTCAAATTACTTTATATTTTATACTGATACAACAGTTTTTATCTCAGATACCACTTAAAAAATGGAATTACTACTTAAAATGTAGATTTATTTTGATACTTACTTTTTTTTTACTAAAATCATTAAATTATTTTCAGGCATGCTCTGGTCAGAAAATACGACTTCAATATTTATCTTCTTAACTATTATGGGAGTGTCACGGTGTTTAATATTAGTATTTATGCCATTAGTCATCGCAGAAGCTGTAAAACCTGATCTCTTCACCGGTGCTTTGGGATTGGAGTTAACAATCGTTGGAATTTTTAGTTTGGTTTTAGGACCAGTTATAGGTACGTCATAAAAAATTTGACTTTTATTTATCACAAAAATTTTAACAACATTGTTTTTTGGAATTCAATACCTAATCTCGACATTTACAACGAATCATTCCCTGTTAGTATATTCACTTGTGTTTGTCATCTGATTGGGGTAAATATTGCTCGAGGGTCATAAGAACCCCTCCTAAAAAGCTTTTTAAGCCTTTCTAAAGTAAATCTTTAATGCGGTCATCGGAAGTCTTACATATTATGTAAATGTACCGCGTTCGTATTAACTCATTAATCTTAAATTGTTTCGAATTTTAATATCACTCAAAACATGAACCAGACAACACTTTTTTGAGATAACTTAGTCCATTTAGTTTAATTGTATTTCAGAATTCCTTATTTTAATTGCAATCTAGACATTTTTAAAGAGCTCAAGCTCTGTTTTTCTTGTAACAGTCAATATTTACTTGTCATTTAAAAAGTAAGTAACCTAGGAAAGTAACTGCGATTATTGAAATTGTATGTCTCTTAACACCTCTTGGATTATGCGAGAAATTTTGTAAGATTCCTTTAACCTAATCCCGTTTTGCACTCCTCTTGCAATATCATTTTTTTCAATTACAACAGAATTTCATTAACTTTTTTTGGAGGATCAATAAAAAAAATTTACGTAACACATTGTACAAAGTGAACATCACAGAATTAGATATGTTTCAGTTTCCTCTTGCTCACTAACATATAAAAACGTAATGACAACAATTTGAAAACTTGTCTCGTAGCCAAATTTTTCGAACTAATTCAATACTAGCATTAAGTAAATATTTATTTACTCTACTTTCGGGGTTTTAAATCAATTTATCTTTCTTTATCTAATTATTAAGAAAAATGTTGAGTGTGAAACCATTTCAGTATGGAGACATCCTCACAACACTCAGATAGCTTTAATCTTTAAATTCACTTATCATCTCAAATAGCACTCAGTTTACCAAGGCGTTTTGAGCTAGCTTAGATTGTTTATAATACAGCTTTACATACTAGAAAATTTTGGAAATCCCCATGAGTTATTTTTAGTTTGTGTGTATGTACTAATTGTAGAGGTCCATATTTTTACGGATAAGAAATCATAAAATATTTACATAAAACATTCAAATATGTATGAAAGTAATGACTTAAGTTTCAATTAATAGAAAAAACAAGGCTTTTCTGACGGTGATTAAATGTGCATATATTTAATATATATATATATATATAATTATTAATTTCTTAATTTCAGGTGCGATTCGAGATCTGACCGATAGTTACGCAACAGCATTCTACATTCTCACTTCCTGTTTAGGAGTAATTATAGTATCCTGGTCCATAGAAATCCTTTACAAGAAGAATAAACATAAAAGACAAACATAAAACATGATGAATCTCAAAATAACAAAACTTTTATTTTCTCTTTCCTACATTACATGACAGAGAACATGTTAGTTATTACAAAGTAAAATTATCAATTAAATTAAGCAGGGTGTGCTGTTATTTGTCTGTAATTAAAAATTTGATTTACGTTCCAACATATTTAACGATATATTATTATAAATACATATTTTTGATTTACTACAAAAAAGAGATAAATATAAAAATGTTATAATATGTTATAAAGCATTCATATGCCCTAATGATTTATGTATTTGAAACAAATAATAAAAGCATTTGAAAAGTTGCTGTCTTTAGTGGTCACATTGTTGCTTTTTCATATCGTGGCTTGAGATACGACATAAAAAAACACCAGAGTAGAAAGTGAGAAAAGTAAGTTATAACCCTTGCCCATGTAGAGCTAACTCAAAGTTTGTCACAATAGAGGCTATTAGAATTAAGTACTAAAAAATAAAATTGGGGAACCTTTAAGGTAAATTATTTGAGTTACAGTAACAGTTCCTTTAAGATCATATGCTGGAGAAGGCTACCGAGTTAGTTAGTACAAGAATCCTGTTGTTACAGCTACTATCATTCACTCTATAAGGATGAACCTCACACAGCACACCTCTTTATTTCATTCAAAATTTGAATTATTAAGAGTATTGTCTCTGAAACATTTGAAACCTTCTAAATCTTTTTTTAAGGTTTATTTTATCTTGTCAATTATTGCAATTAAAAAAAATAGGCTTTAAAACATTACTAATTTACATAATCATACGAATATAGCTTTAATCCTATTACACGAACAAAGATAAGATGTAACATGTATTTATTTGATATTAAATTTTATTTACCATTCATATCCACACAAACGTTTGTCAAATGATTTAGTAAATTTGATATCTGTGATGCAAATTTTTTTTAAATTCTGGTTTTATTAATTTTGTTTATTTTGATCTTATCTCTGCTCTATCATTCGTTTCGTTATGATTCCATTTTTAGAATACGAATACTTTATTAAAATTTTTGCATAATACAACTTTAAAAAGGAAGGTCATGAAATAATTTAATGTATCGGTGTCTCAAGTGTGGAATCTATGACTATTAATATAACCAACTGTCAATTATGTTTTTACTTTCACTTTAGGGTTGATTTACACAAGGTCTTTAGTTTTTTGGCGCCGAATTTAAAAACATAAAACGTACATTACATAGGCTTATTAAGATCTGGTTTTTAAATAATAGATGTCCTAAATTTACAATCATCCTTCATTTTATTAGGAGAAACTTTCTTGTAATATTTAGAATAATTAATTTTTTCAATACCAAATTTTTCTAAAATACTATTAGTTGTAATGTAACGTTTGAATTAAACAATCCCTTTAACTGTCTTCGAATAGTAGTAAAACGTAGACACCAACTACTTCAAGAAAGATTTATCAAAATATAAACATCGAATAAAGAGTCTGGACATTGATCTTTAACATTCTTTTACAATGTACTGTAAATTTTCAGACTAAAGCATCTATAAATATATGAGACAGCTTTAAAGCGGTGATAAATAACTTTAGTGGAAACGGTTGTCTGAACTCATTCTGTCTAGTAAAGCAAAAAGGTCTATTGGCAAAAAAAAAAAATACTTGGTCATATGTTCTTTTAAGACCTAAATATTTTTTCTTTTCTTCGTAAAAATTACACATTATTTTGTTCTTATAAATTATTATAAGTCCTCTTAATAATATTCGAAATTTAATATGTAAATACAGTTCAATATTATATCGAAGACATGTAAAATATTCTTATCTCGTCATTAATTCCGTTTCGTAATTAATGCTAATTCATTTTAAATATTTTAGATCTTATCTATGTTCTATTTTTGTCTATACATTCACTATTTAAACTTAAAATAATCAGTAATTTTTTAATCAAAGTGTTTGGTTCCGTCGTGACGCTTTGAGTGTTTTTTGCGTGGGAAGTTTTTAATGAACTTGTTATAATTACAACATGTTTTTTTTTGTAATAGTATGCTTAACAGCTCACATTTTATTTTTCCACCTACTTTAAAAAAAATATAATAGTAGAGAAGATTGGGTAGCGTTATATAAATAAAATGTATTAAAACACGGTGATACAATAAATATATATATATATATATATATATATATATATATATAATATGTGTGTGTGTGAGTTTGTGTTTGTATATGCTAATTATTGGAACTCTAAAAATACTTCTTGGTATTTTTGGTGTAAAAGTTATTTTTGGTTGCTATAGATACATTCACGTTGTTTTGGCTATTAACATGATAGGTATATTGTGTAACTATAGCCGAGTTATTTCTATTTATATTTTTAGAACAAACAGATATCTCATCGAGTCTTTTATTATGCCATGTATTAAAAAAAAATATTTTATATATATTCTAATATAGCTTAATGTGTTGAAAAAAAATTTAATGATACTGTATTAGGAAATGAATATTATATAGAGACCCTAAAGGTGTGACCCTTAGGCAGATCAGTTTCTGACCATATATGACCAAATACTATAAGTCAAGTGAATGGTTAAATGATAAAAAAAATCCCCGTACCTATAATTATATTATTTTCCATAAATCAATTAAAATACTTTTAAAACTTATATATTATTCATAATACTTAATAGAATTTTAATAATTTTATTTTTTGTTGCTCTAATTTATAAATAGTATGTGCTAAAATAAGAATTTTGGATGTTTTGAGGAAAAATTTATAAAACCAGTACTGTTATTTTATATATTAGAATTTTAAAATATCTACTCTCTTGACATGTTTCAAACATATTAATTTTATACGAAATACCTTTTCAAGAAAGTTTATTGAAAATGGAAAAAATAATTAACAAATACAGAAAATGTAAAAAAAGGTACACAGAGTAATTGGTCTATAAAAACAAAAAAAAATCATAATCAGAAACGGATATTTTTTTTATATCAAAGGCGCAAAAAAGCGGACCGCCTACTTCATGGAAGGCAGTCACCGTCGTCCACGAACATCTGCAACATAAGGAATGTTTCCCTTATGTTGCAGATGCGTTGCCAACCTTGATTGGGAGAGGGAGAGAAATGGGTGGCAACAGAAAAAGGGCAACGCAGCTATTAAAGCACTTCACCGGTCTAGACAGCCCAGCTAGTCTACCTCCTCAACCTTAATTATAAACAAATTCACAGAACAATCAATTTTCTGATAGAGTTATTAGTTTTACGCTTAATTAAGATATCATCCGTAATGGTACTTTGTATATAGTTCCATAGTAAAGTTTAATTAAACGGCAATTCGGGGTGAATATTTTCAATTCATTCTTGAGTTTCCCGTTAAAACAATTTTGCATCAATATTAATAAATATAGCCATTCAAACCCCATCTGATTTGTTTCAAATTTGCCTACATGTACCACCATTTAAGAGCATAAATATTTTACAAATAGAAAATTACTTTTGAATCAACATTATTTTAACTGGGGTTGAGAAAATCTTAAAGAGATTTCTTTAAAAAAAACACAAATCTCTGATTATGCTTCGAACAACCGCCAAAACATTTACCTCACAGATTAACTATATGAGATTTTAGATGATATAATAAATGTTATCTAAATATAATAACATTATTAAACGCTGTTTACCACAGTTGTGTTGACTAACTTAACATTAAGTAGGTATTGTTATCGTTGGAAACAAAATATGTCAAATGCGTATCTAATATTTTATTTACGAAATCGATAAGAATGATATTTTAAATGCTAAAAAATTATCAATTAACGTGATTTTTATTAATTATTTTTGATGACATAATAACAAATCTACTTTTTAATCCTTAATTAGTCTTAAAATATGTCATAATTTTAAAATTTACATTGTATTTATCTCTGCATATAGGCAAATAAAGTAAGAGATGGTCTAGCTGTAGTTTTTTACTATTATGTATGAGAAGTAGCTCAATGATGAGTATAAAAATTTTACCTAATTATATATTCTTATGATTTTAATATGTTAATTCACAATCCTTATTTTTAAGGAAAACACTTAATATGATATTGCAGAATAAGGATTATTGCTATGGCCAGATAATATTGGCTATGAGTACCGTTTTATACATAGTATTAAGTCTGTCTTTGTTGAGGTCCTACATAGACATATCTTAAATATCCAACATTGGTTTGTTTAATATAAAACTAATATAAGATAAATTATAACAATATGACAAAATTTTATATAAATCCTTAAATAACAAGTTAATACATAATTTTATTTGTTTTTTGAAATTTTATTTTCGACTAACGATCGTTATATAATTTGCAAAAATGTTTGATATAAGATCTGTTTATTTTTCTAAGGAAAAATTTTGTGTTACATTACAAATTAAAAAAAAATCAAATTACATAAACAGATCGGATAAGATTAAATATGCGCCATAACCTGTATTATTTAAGATTCTACGATCAGAATAATCTTGTTTTCGATTATGAATTTAAGGATTTCATTTAATCTTGAGCATTTTAAATAAGATGTATACTCATTTAAAAAGTTCTTAGTCTGAAAACGGAAATACTTTAATGTTTGCAAACCATTCCATAGGATTTGAAAATGGTTTGTAACGTCATCTAATATCAATCATTAATAGACGAAACAAACCGTTATGCTGATTCTCTTTTGCATCTGCATTTATTTATTACTTTATATTTCGCCTATAATTATTTTTCTCAAGCTGCGTAGATGTACTGATAGTTTTATTAACTCATTGATATAAAGTACAATAAAATAAACATCTTTCAAGTCACTTTATTTATATATTCTGGCATTTGTGTCAATCAATTAAGAAATTCGGATACTGGACATTCTTATCTGCTTTAATCTTTAAAATGAATTCATAATGTGATTTGAGGTTCAAAGCTAGATCGTGATCCGAATCATAAATAACGCTATCCGGTTATATCTGGATTAACAAGTGTGAGATGCAAATTAATTTTTTTAAGTCCCTTCTATATATGCAAGTATGTATGGCAATATTCTGAATGATTATTTTATAGTAGCTAAATCCATTTCGTAGTTCGAGAAGAAAGTTTAAAAGAAATCCAATGGTCATTTAAAGGAGAGAAAATAGATAGAGGAAGCATAATGTACTGATATTGATCATAATATAAATACAAAGTAAGAAAATAAGGTCTTCCTTATTGTATGAATTCCTAATAAAATACATAGGGCTTACGCGATAACTGTTGATAAACACTGCCGTAAAAGAAGTTCAAATGTTAAGGATGAGAATTTATCATCAAAACACGTTATGCAACCAAATTATCAGACCACAGACTTAATATCACTACTTTTATCCTTTTTGTATTGAGAGAATATAAAAAAGAGTAATGACATTAAGTCAAAAAGCAGTTACAGAGTCTGGTGAGTTTCTTTGTCCAAGAATATGGTTCGGGACAACGTGAGGATATAGGACATAGTTCATTTATATTATGTTTTACAATATGTGAACATAATGTTTTTTATTAAAAACTTTACCCTGGTTCCTGGGTCATGAATATACCGTATCTATTTCAAATACTTCATCATTTTATGCAATTAAATTTATAACTAAGCATATCTTATAGGTATCGAAATTGAGAGTAATTGTAATCAACTGGCTGTCTTCAAATTTATTGCATTCTAGACTTAACATCCTTCGCATAACACTTCCGACGTTTGGTTCCAGTTGGAACGGACAGGGGCTTCGCTCAAGCAGCTCCTGCCTAACTTAAAGGAACCGAACACGTCCTGCCGGAGGTTGTATTCGGGAATCGTGCGGTCCATGGCCCTCTACGGGAACCCTGCGTGGGCGCCAAATTTGAGGCGGCGACCAGCTCATGCGCTGATCGCCTCCCAGAGGGTTATGCTATTCATATAATCCGTTGATATCGCACGATCTCCATGGAGGCAGCGAACCTCCTTGCTGGATCACCGCCATGTGATCTAGAGGCGAAGGTGCATGCGTACGTCTTCAGCTTGCGTGCTAAAGCTTTTCGCCAGGGCGAAACTTCGCTGTCGCGCCAGATCAGAGCATGGCGAGATGAGCTCCAGCGTGATCTCATGGCACAGTAGAAGGAGCGATTGTTTCAGCCCAGGGCTGGGTTCGCTACTATCGCAGCGGTAAGACCACTCTTTGAGAAGTGGCTGGAGAGACGCCACGGCCTCACGTACGGCGCGTAGCGTACCACGCGAGCCTCAAAGAGTCATCAGACCACCACAGATGGGGCCCTAGAGCTGATGCCAAACCGGGTTGCGGTAGCTAGCGCAATAATTTACCGCGGCCTGGCTTGGAGCAGGAGAAGGTACGGGGTTTTTTTTAGTCAGTAGGATTCTGACACTCCCTGTTGCCCTATCCAGGACAAGAGGCGTAATGTGATGATTTTTCCATTTTTTTTTAAATATTTAACATCCTTTTGGCACATAAGTATAACATACATTAGATGTAACTCAATCTTCTTTGTTTCCTTTTTTAATCTCACTATTCTTTTGTTTTCTCTTATTATCAGATTTAACAAGGTACCATAAAGTACTGATTTCTAGATCGACGTTATTTTGCTTTAGGTGCACCAATTGTTTTTTTTTTAACTTTAGAGGTAAAAGAGATCGCCATTTGCTTTTATCTCCATTGGCAGGTACGTCAATACAAAATTCTTTATTGAGCTCGAAACTATCAGATGCACCTTTATTTCACTCTTATGTACCGTCGCGTCGTTAAAAAATATAAGATGAGGCATCTAACATTAAATTAGGTTTTAGTGTGAGAAGGACCTATTACTTCTGAAGACTAACCTAACAATGTCTGGGATCGTGCCAAAAGCATCCCGTTCAATGATCTAAAACATTTAGAACGAAGTGTTAACAAGAACTGAAATAATTCTCAAATGTGACAACCCTGAAAACTGCACCGTGAGAACGTTAGGATTAATAATATTATGTAAATAAATATTGTGTTTTAATTTTTTTACTATCAACATTATATAAGTTATAATAAGTTTTCAAGCTATTTTATATATTCAAAAGATCATATAAGGAAAATGCCAACGTGTTTAGTCCACTCTTTACATCACATTTAATATTATAATTCCTCAATAATTTTGTCATTTTATTTCACGGCTACATTTTTTTATGATAGATTATATATCAAAAGACAGAATGTCATTGAGATAAAATACATTCAAATTGTACTTTGAAATTGAGACGGTGTTAAAGAAGTTATCACGTATGGAGAATATTTAAAACAACGCTGAAACAGTTTCGAATGACTGTAAAGTTTTAACAGAGGCATGCAATTTCTAAATTGGAGATACATATTAAGTTTCGTAATGTCACTATTACATAATTTAATTGTGATTTTCGTTTTGAAGTCACTTGTTTTAACATAGCGTTTTTAAACAGAACGTTCTTTTCCAAAACCACTATGTCTTGACATTGTATGTCTTTTGCTTATATTTGAAAAGAGGGAGGAATGGTAGAATTTATGAATAAAAATATTTAGAAAAGACAATAGAACGCAAATACTTCTAGTAACGACAGTGTCCCTTACATTTTGTATTTAAGAATCTTTAAAATTGTATGGCGCGCAGATCACATATTCATTATGAAAGTGATAGTATAAGTGCAAAAACTTACTTAAAACGTAAAAGAAAATCAAATGTTGAATTCAAAATATCGAAGAATTTTAATTATTAAATTCGTTGACGTGTAACAAAGTATACCTTTAAAAAAATTCGATTTTACTATGCAACTCCACTTCCGGTGATATTATAGAACAAAAATCATTTGAATTCGTTTGGAAAATAAATACTATTATTATAATATTTAATACAATTAGATTAATTTTTTTATTCGGAAAAGTAATGTTATATGGTTTGTTTTAATTAATATTTCGTTAATTTTAAGGAATTTAGCAATAAACATTGAGAGAGACGGTGAATTTAGAATTCTACATACATATAAGCTCCTATCCTGTGCGGCCCGGTGACGCTATCAAAGCCATTAGGGCTAACAGCTACAGACATGTCGAAACTAAAATCTCATCGAGCATAAAGAAGTCTAATTATGAGCCATTTACCATAAAATCATGAAGTTATTAAATTACATTTATTTATTTAAGTTCAAACATATAAATCATTTTGTAATTTTATTACATATTGTTAGAAATAAATTAGGCAGTACTTTCACTTAGATGTTTATTGCTCCACAACTCGTAACCGAATCCCCCGTCTAGCACTTATATCCTATTTATAATATTCAAAGGTAACATTTTTAGGTGAGGGTAAATTACAATATCATACAGAGGGCGCTAGTTTCCCTCATAAAAGTTTCCATTAAATTATAAAACACTGAACATTACGTAAAACATGTAAAAACTCTCGTTATAAATTATAAAACCAATTGTTAAGTATTTAGACATTTAAATTACTGTACAGAAACATTGTTAACATTAATTTACACTATTATAACAAATATACAGATGGCGCTAGTTTAACCATCATAAGAATTTCCAATAAATATCAGAATATAAATAACGTTAAGCTTAGAATTATCAAGTATATCACAATTTAAATTATTACAAATAATTATAACTGACAATATATATTATGGGCACAAAAAAGTAGCATCACTTATATACTATGTTATGTAAGAATTAGTAATTAATACATTTTGAATATTCTATAATACTTCTTCTATTCTGTAATTCAAGGTTGGAGGGCGTTTAGGATTTCAGAAATAAATATATACAAATAAATTAATTAAGCTGAATAAATAATTACCGTTGTAAGTGATCAACATATTGCAAAGATAAATGGTAATGCAAATAATTAAAGTTATCGAGGAAATATAATTTAGTACTTCTTGTCATTACATTTAAATGAAATGCTATTTCATTGAAATTGCTTTTAATTACAACACTTCATGAAAGAATAAATTCTAGGAACTAAATAAAGGACATTAATATTTCAATTTAATTATGAATATTATTTTTTGCAGTTAATCATTTTTATTTGCCTTAAAGTAAGTTGTGATGTCAATACGAAAAAAGTATGGTACAGCTGTTTTTTTTAATTTTATTTTGACGTTTTGATAGTTTTCTAAAAAAAAATCTTGAAGTCTTGTGTAAGTTGGAGTTGGTAAGCTTTTATACTTTTCAAAAGAGGAAAGAGAAAGATCTTATTTTCAAATAAATTGTCGACAAAATTATTTAAAAAAAATATTCGAATGTATAAAATATGCAAACGCTATATTAACATTAAATCAAAACTACTTGATAGGTTTTAAACCTTTTTAAAAACATTCACTCCAAAAAACTTATTTTTGGTGAAAGGTTTATTTACAAATATTTGAGACTATTTATATTTTTCCTTATATTACTCGATCAGTAACAGACAGATAGGTAATTTTTATAAAATCAAGGCAAAAAATAAAAATGAGAGCTATATTTTATCTGTCATATTTTCTTATTCCATAACACTTAATAACTATAACACTGTAGGTTCAAAATATCCAAAAACTAAAAGAAAATATACCTTTATATATTAGAAACTCATTTTACTTTAAGCCTTTTGATGGTTTAAAGAGTTTAAAAGACTTTAATTTTGTTGGTCATTATATAAATACATGAAAATCGACAAAAACCTGATTGAAAATTTTGATTGAACATGTATTCAAATACAGGTAGTAAGAATTTGGAGACCAGTCATATTTAGCACTGCAAAACATGATCTAAACAATTAGGTTCCATATTAACCAACTTCGTAATTCATGTTTTTCATTAAGTATTAACTGCCTGCAATATTTTTACTATAATATTAAAGAGGATCCCTTTTTTGTTACTCTATTGACTGTATCTGTCATGTGTTGATCAAAAAGTTGAAGAATGTCCATTGACCATGTCTTAATTATTATTATTAGACATTATGTTCTTTTCAATACTAAATTAAAACTAAGATATCATTGCAAATAACAAATTTCATCATAAAGGAAACCTAACAAGGTTATAGTTAATTTATATGATTACAGGCCTTCCGAGATTATTTTTTTATTATAATTTTATTTGTGACCAGGTTCAGAAGTAAATTCCATATGTCATTTATCAGCGTCTTCGACTGTTTTAATGTATCGATCCTTTGATTTTCATACATTAAAAAATGTTTAAATATTTTAAAATATACTTTTGTTGGTATTCAAATGACATAATAAGCCTTATATAGGATGATTTTTTTTATAATCTGTTATAGCTGATATTAAACAACAACCAAGTAAACAAAATTCATCTTCGCATCAAAATTTATGTTTATTAAGAATAAATACATTCGCATATTTTTCAATCGGTTCTCTTTTTATTTTACTATATTATAGTTCATTAAGTTCGACTAGATTTGGACGAGATTATTCATTGATAGACATTTGGGAGTAGACCATTCGCTATCAACGTACGAAGTGAGAAATATCCGCCAGTACTAATAAGATGTCATAATGAGCACACCAGTTGCTGGACTTTTGAGATGTCATAGTAACAAGATTATTTAAAATAATATACATATTATTGCATCTGACCTTTGGACTAAATATACTTATATATAAAATATACACTGCTCATTTAAATTATAGTTATTAGGCTAGTTAGTAAGTATTTATATCGGCTGTTTTTATGATTACTGATCCACTTATTTGAACAGAATGTGTGTAGACTGTAGAAGCATAAGGGTCATAAAAACTTCTAAATTTCACAATCATTTCGTGATAAGCACCACTTTGGACTCGATAGTAATTGATTGATAAAAACGAGAGTTTTTATAATATAACGTATGGAATCTGTATTTTTTTATTGAAATATTTATATGACAAGTTTAAATATTAGTCTTATAATAAAGTTTTATATTTCCTTCGTTATTAATTTATTTAGTTGCATAAGTGATATTTAATAAAAGCAATATTTATTGAAATTACCGACTGTGCAGTCTCACGATTTGATTATGTAAAATTTTAATTTATATAATATATTTTTTTAAATATTTTTGTATCCCAACTGGTATTTAAAGTGAATAAACCAACGAAGCAATATCAAATAATTTTCATCGCTTAAAAGGGTGCGTTGCTTAAAGATACGAACATACAATATTTTTAGTACCAAATATATATAACTTATGGTCGACGATATGCATTAAGTCACAAAGTCGTTGGCTCTCCGGATAATAGCATCCCAATTAAGCGGCTCCGATACAAATGCTTAGTTTGTCTAGTTCGTTGCTAGTAATCGCACGGCGTAAACAAAATATATAAGATGTTTATTAGTTTATGTTCGGAAAATCCATCGTTCTTGTTTAATATCTGAAGATATAAGTAAGCCTTGAATAAACAAATTTATTTCGTATATAAGGTTTTGCGGTATATGTTAGGTTACTGAAATGAAAGTGCCGGCTAAACGAAGCATGGGAAGCTGTGATAGTGATGAAAAAAAATACGAACTGGTACCCCCAGAGGGTGGATGGGGTTATGCAGTATGTGTCGGGCTATCTGTAATTTTCGTAAGTACTTTCTTATTTTTGTAAAAATAATATTATAATTATATTTTTTGAAGTCAATAAACTTTATTTCTTAAGAAGTGACAACAAAATTTTCCAAAGGTAATTTATTTCAAATGGAAGAATAATATTTTTTTTATTAAAAATCTATAAAATAGGTTACGCTAAAAAAAATATAATTTTTAGCGTATGCGATATTTGTTCTTATAGTTACGATATTACGACATATTATGGTGTGACTGGAATTATTCCATATGATGGAAATATGCAAAAAAAACTAAGTGACGTATATTTTTGCTGATATATTTTTCTGCTGAATATAGCAACCTTGATATTGCGTAGACTATGAATTTATTTGCAATAGTTTAAGAGTATGCACTTCTGTGTTCGTCACTATATTTTCATAATCATTTGTATATAAATAAAATTAAGTGAAGTCATTTAAAATAACCTAGAGAAATACTCCAAAAAAATTTTGTATATATTTTTTTTTATGAATAAAAAATTCCTGATTTTTTATTCTTTACTTTTAAAACAATTATCATGAACATTAATATTTAAAACACGAGTTATATTAAAAATTTTTGGATCCATAAAAGCTATAAATACGTGCCTTATTTTTATTTTTTTCATAAATTGCATTTTGTTAAACAGTTATTGATATATTGTTAACAAATTAAATCTTAGTAAAATATTAATGATACATATTTAGTGCCATTTAAATAGTTGCGTGTGACATTATTTGAGCCTTTGCCACAGAAATATGAGAATGTTATATAAAACGCGTTTCACTTACAAACGGACGTAACTGTTATTGTTGGATGACTCTATCATCAAATACGAATAAAATAAAATAAATACATATTTCATCAATAGTTTCCATTAAATTTATTTAACTAGCATTCATTTATATATATATTTTTTTTATAAATACGTATGACAATTGACCTAAACCGAGACGTTTCTTTGTTTTTTTTTTAAAAAAAAAAACAACACATTTTTGTTTCCATTTTTTTTTTTTTACATTTATGCATATGTCTAGATAATTGTGTCGCTTGAATATGATTTTTCTGTCTATATTTACACTGCCAGTTCTACACATGGGAATCTCTTATAATGACAAGCAATACGATGCCACTAACTGAGAATTATTCCATATCATCGAATAAAATCAAATGTATGCAATAAAATTGTAATGCCTTCTTAGTTTATGAGGAAATCGTGAACTTACATAATAGATACATTATTTGGAATCGCATAAAAACCTTGAAATGGTTCTGGTTTTCTTAAGAATAGTTAGAATATAGATCTTAATACTATTTAGAAAAAATACAAAAGAAAATTAAAAAAAAAATAAATATTAAAAGTAACAAATATTCTCATTCATAAGAATTGTTAAATAACTTAATCGTAATATTAAAACTTACAACAAGTTTGAGAATTTTTCTCAGTGTGCATCCATAATCTTCCTAATAAATAAATTGCTTCGATATCTCAAACATTTTAAGAAAACCGGACATTCCTGAACCATGGGAACGTGTTTCTATTTATTATTAACCTATTAATAATATAGAGAATATATTTTTTTCAAATAATTCCGATTTCTAATTATATGTACATTTATACGTAATTATAATTAAATTTTTAAAGTAATTCATTTATAATTATTTATAAATACAAATCACAAAAGAAAAAAAACTAACGAAAAGTGGACAGCAAATAACATACTTTGTAATTTGTAATTTATGACTGTAATTATTTTAAATTCGCGTGACACTTAGTATTAAGCGAAACTTATCTTATTAAATGAAATGTAATTATTAAATGTTTATTTAAAATTATTCATTCAATATAAATGTATATATAATTTTTAGGGTTCCGTATGTTAAAAAGTAGAATTTGCTCTATATACTGTTACTTATCTGGGTAGATGTTTTTTTTTTAAGTTATATAATTTATATAATAATAAGTTGTATTTTCGAGTAAGGATTTTTCCACGGCATCGCTCGTGAAATATTTATAATTTTGTTTTGCATTATTTTAGGAGATGAATAGTAAAGTTTTGTATTACGTCATCTTTAATCTTTGTGTTATAGTAAAGACTTGTTTCTCTTTTTTTGACAAGATTCTTATTTCAAATTTAATGAATATCGTCTGTAAATAGTTTAGGCATGAAGGATTAAAATATTTAAAAACTTCTTTTTTTTTCTTATAAACAAGGAGTTTTAAATTGAAGTCATGAATTATTTCGCTCCATACGCTAGTATATTAAACGTGTAAGGTCTATCAGTTAAGTCAGAATCATTAAATTTGGCAATAAGAAAGTTGACTTGCCACAAAGTAAACCACATTCTTTTTTCAACATGTTTGATAGTAAATTCGTAAATTCTTGCAACACATTTTTTAATTGCTATTTCATAATAGTTTATTTAATTTTTCAATAGAAAGAGATATAATAAAGTGATTCTAAAATTCATATATAAAAAAAATATATTTTTTTACTAGAATAGAATTTTGTTCGATAAATTTTGTCTTCTGTCCCCTAGGTGAAACAGATCAAAGTAACATTAATGACATATGTTTATGGCTCAATCATTTAACATAGTAACTAATTAGGTAACTATAAAAGGTTAAAACATTAAAGTTCTTCAACCTTCAAACGGGCAGTCGTCACTCGGAGCTATGTAGGAAGTAAAACGATTTTTAAAAACATATCAATAAACTTAAACCTACAGCGGTTTATGTTATGTAACAAATAAACGGAATGCTTTAAAAACCATATTTTATTAAAGGCTCCTTCTAGAAACAATTTCATTGATCATAAAAATATACCAGTAAAGCCTACTGGTGTTACTTTGAGGATGTTGTAAATTTAATAGACATATGTACATCATAAGCTCTAGTATTTAGCGGAATACACATTTTTTTTTAAATTCTACTCACCTTTATATTTTATTTATTTGTTTATATATATATATATATATATATATATATATATATATATATATATATAGATTCACAATGCAAAAACTTTATTTAAGAGAGGAAAAGGAGTTTTAAAAATAGTATATTAATAAAATAATACAAAGGAATAATTATGCAAAATCTCGAGAATATTTACGAAATGGGCGTAATTAATTCATACTGAATGAAAGGAAGTTGCGCTTTTTTACAACTACTTAATCTACAAAAATTTTCAATTCTATTAAACACGAATTAAAAACGCGACGAAGCACTCAAATCGCAATACCTGAAAATAATAATGTTTGATATATATGAAATAATATTTCAACGAATTATACCAAATTTTTTTTAACTCTCGATGGTATATAAATTTCATAGCACAGTTATAAATTCAAATTAAACGACGTTTACACGTGAAATAACAAGTCTCAGCGGAATATTTCTGAATAATTATGTGGATTAATGAAATCTGTAGCTCGTTGATAGATCGGACGAAGATAATATATTTAGCGTGTTTTAAATCAATGGCTTCAAAAACCAAAAAAAAAAAATTAAACAAGTTTAATGATTTTGAGTGGTCAAAAAGGGCGTATTCACTTTCACTTATCGGCATGTATCGCGTTTCTCACATTTGACCCAATTCTAAATAATTGCTTGCAAAAACATCGGATACTTTGTGTTAAAAAGATTTTTTATTTGCAAGATTGTATTATAATAGAAAAAACCTTATGACATGCAGTCAAATATTTCGTAGTTAAATAATCAATCGAAATTCGTCAATCGAAGTTGAACTGTAGATGACACTACCAATAATATATTAAATACTTGTAGATTAGTTAGTTTTAGATTTATGTCACTTAATTTAATCCGACATAATTTTAAGAATTTCAAAATACAAGTAGTTAATATAAATATCACGTAGTGTGTAGAACAACATTTTATCTTGTTAAAAAACAAGCCAAGATTAATATAGAAATGATACGGTTCATTAGCAATTCGAATTTAGGATTCTTGAAGTTGCAAGAAGCAATTCATACTGTATTGATTTTACTGAGTGAGCTTAGGAATATGATGCAAATATAACCGAATGATTTTTGTATGAAATTATTCAAAGCGGTTTTTGGTTATATCAAATAGAAATCATGAAAACGCTGTTTTTTTCAAGTCCCTAGAGTATTTAAACAGTCACGGAGTGACCATTTTTAATTGAAACAGTTATTTTTCTATTCAATTTTTTTTTCACTGTTATTCTCTTCATTGTATTGTGAATGTATTACAGCCTTATTAATTAATTAATTAATTAAGTATTTTTATCTATATAACTTTGTCAAAATGTATTTATTTACTAGTAGTAGTAGTAGTTTATCGTTTCTCTACTTTAATCTTATTCAGATTTGAAATATCACAAAGAATGCTCATTTAATATATTCCTCCTTTTTAACGTCCTGTTTTATATAAATTTAACCTATCAAGCAATTATATCTAAATGTATCTACATACCTTCTGGACCGAAACCCAGAAAAATCTTGATCACAAATTAACATTTTATTTACATTAATTAAATACAGCTAATGATACGAGATTATCTTTTACCAAATATAAAGATAAAATGTGCAAATTATATTCTATCAAACATCGTTTATGAGAATGTTTCTTTAAAGTCGATAGATATATTCGAAATAAAAATTATTATTATGACTATGTATTATATATTTGTGAAGAAAAAAAAAGTACTGAGAATGATTATTTAATATTCATAAATCTAATTAGTCTACCGACATGTTAAGCAGTTGTTTGATGCGATTTCCCAAAACAAAACGCGGTCAAAGTAATGCGAAGGACTTATAACACCTAATATTTTCCAGATTGCTGGAACGGCTCACCAGCCTGTCTTTGGTTTCATTTACAACGATTTTCTTGAAGAACTTGGAGTTGGGACCGGGGCTGTAACCGTGGTCTACGGAGTTTTTCAAGTGACTGTTGCGATAGCTGGTAAGATTCGGTTTTGATTTTTCTAATCACTTAACTGGGCCGCACCATCAATAGTTACTAAACCAGTTAAATCCAGTTTAATATGTATATAGCATGGGGCTTTACAAATCTTAGTTTGAAGCAAGATATAGAATAAAAGCACTCCTTTAAGATATGTGTATATATTTTTCAAATACCAAATTTCTCCCTTGTAGGTTAAGAGTTTATCTATTTATAAGGTAATCTATAAGTTAGTATTATCTCGTAACTCCTACAATATTTTGATTTCATTATCACGAGGACCGTATATCGTGTGATATAATTTTATCTAGTATACAAATTATTGAAATCTGAGATCGATATTTATTTTTAACTTGACAATTGTATTGTTGTTGTCATTATAAATTTATATGTGTATTATAATTAACTTCAAAAATATGTACGTTACTTTTAAATTAACGTCTCGAAAGTACCGTAGAAAAAAATATTAATATATGAAGAGTAACACTTGTAATAGCTCTCGACCTATATGATGTATTGCATGAAGAACAATTGATATCAATGTTTATAGAACATCTCATAAAACGACCGCACTATTAATAAATGCTTCGAAAATTTTTCGATTTAACCTTTACCCTTGAAAATATTCGTTCATAAACTTGTCCATCGCCATTTTAACTATGTTAATAGAACGACAGTTCATATTTAAAACACAGAATAAAAACTTGACAGTTCATAGTACAAACACAGAATAATCTAACACATTTAATTTATTTTAAACTCGAAATACAGTTGCCAACGTACATACATAGTTGCGGCATTTTAGCGCCTAGCAATATCTTAACCTATTATTTGCAACATAATTATATGGGTCATTTTATAAATACGTTATCTCCATTGTAAAATATACAGTCATTTTCTAATAACACACATATTATATGATAAACAAACAATATAATTTGTTACACAATTAAAATAATATCAACAATTTAATTGTCGTGTTGGTCTTAGTTATGTCTGTAAATTAAAAGGTCAATTAATGAATTAGAGAAATTATTAATTATTTACTATTTATACAATTATTTATTGCATTTATAAAAAACCGTCACAGGTGATGTTGCTTTTAAAATAGAATATCTTAGCCGTTGGTAAGGTTGCGTGTGCAATTACAGTCGCAACGGCAATTGGCTTTAGATATAATTTTTTTCATAATTTTAAACTACAGGCAACTATATATTTAACGGCACAGGATAGTCAAGTGTTGGCATTCTGTGGATATAATTTAGAATACTATTTACTAACAAGTACAACTGGAACATAATTTTTTAAATTGCCTATTGCACAATATTACGAAACAAGTAAGCCGTCATCGAAATAACTTTAAATATTTGAAACAAAAACTAGTTTTTTTTTTTTTTATTTAGTTTACAAGTTTTTGTTAGTTGAGAAACATTCAAGATACGTTGTTGGCACAGTTGATATAGTATAACTATAAATTAATATAAAATTATTCAATATTATAATAAAAAATATAACTGGAGTCACAAATTATGAATTAATTGAAATATTTCTGCTCAATTCTTTTTTTATTTACTTGGTTTTAATAATTTTTCTCACTTTGTTTTTATTAATATGAAAGTAATCGGCACACAGCTAACCCGAATGCTACATTTTACCTAATGGAATTTCTCTGTCTATGTTGACCGCGGGAATCCCCGCTTCATCATCCCCTAACAAGATTATTTGCACCAACATTCAAGTTTCGAAGGTAGCTCTAGTACAATATGTTTGTAAAATTTGCTTACACTGTTTCCATTACATTGTTTAGATAGTGGATTCCGATGTTAGTCGTGGTGTAAATCATACTTCTAAAACAATTTCCTTGAATATTCTTTCAATAATATTGATTTTATACAAAACTTATTTATTATTATTGTCGTTTTAGTAATTCAAAGTATTCTTATAAAATAGAATGTTTCAAAACTAATATCCTTTACCAACAAATATATACATGTATGAAATCACATAGCCACATAACCCGCGTTCTTATTCGAATAAATATATGACACTGAGTTATTTTATTGATAATGTAACATAATATAATATAGGTATATATGATATATAGAAACAAATAGTTTGTTTTACCACAAATTGCGATGATTTATAACGACCATCCATATTCAATTTATGGCATAAGATAATAAACTAAATAAGATTATAAACATTACTCAACATTGTTTTCAATGTATCGTCTATTGTATATAAATGATATTATATAAGCGATTGTTATTAAAGGAATATATGTATATAAAAAAATATTAATGTCCGTATTAAATATTATAAAGATGTTATAAAATAAAACGAGAAGCTGATTCATATACCTTAATCGTTAACTTATGTATATGTTGCGGAACATTTTATAATATTTTAAAAGTAGTGTAATACGGAAACACATATAAATAATGCATTTAAATTGTTTAAATTTAAGTTATTGTATATTCTTTTGTTTCAGGTTTCACAGCGAATATAGTTTTGAAGAGGCTATCATTACGCCAAGTCGGTCTAATAGGAGCGTCAGTATACACTCTTGCATCATTTCTAGCGATATTCGTTCAATCTACAACACAATTAATTATTACAAACGGGTTCCTCCAAGGTTTAGGAATGGGTCTCCTCATTCCTGTGTCGTATACTAGTTTCAACAGTTACTTTACAAAGAAAAAAGTCCTTTATTTAAGTCTCTGTAAGGCTTCTATTGGTTTTATAACTATGATTTACCCGCTGTTTATAAAATATACTATGAAAGAATATGGGTTTAGGGGGACAGTTGCGATTCTGTGTGCAATTTCATCACATAGCATCTTCGGTGCAATAGTACTGCAACCAGTGCAATGGCATATGGTCAAACGAATGAAGTCTTGCGAGAAAATAGTCTGTAAGTCCACTAAGATAAGGTTTAAAATTAAATAACTTTATTCCGAAATACCTATTTATGTATACAATCCATAAAACTTGCAGTAATTCCACCAACACCCGCTTCTGAGGAAGACGACAGTAAGTTTGACTTCATGGGAACCAACTTGATCAATCAGAACACACGATCAGCCCAAAATATTTATTCCAAAGTTCATAATAACCAGCAGAAGGATGCAGGACAGCTCTTTATACCAAAACTAGCTGCTTCTAGAAGACTTAGTATACCCGTAGTTTTAATACCAAGTGACGTTAAGACTGATAGCAAGTTTAATTCCAATGATAAATTTTATATAGAAAATTTATACAAAGCAGCATCAATAACTAGTTTGGGCAACTTCGTTGAACCCATGCCGATAATAAAAAATAAAGAGGGCAAGTGGTAAGTTAGATAAATTTAATCATTAAGATTTCAATACCATGTTTATTGATCACATAAATTAATTTAATTATAAAAAAAAATATAATTGTTATCTCAACTGTTTTCCTTGTATATAAAAATAAAAGTAAATTTTGCCTCATCTAACTTTGTGATGGTTAAAAATTTATTTAAATGTGTCTTAAGTAATGAAATTAGTTTCATCTTTATTTTCCTCTAGGCAAACAGTGGCTGAATATTTAGACTTAACCCTCCTCAAGGATTTGGTTTACGACAACATCATAGTTGGAATGGCACTCACATTCTTTGCTGATCTGACGTTCTTCACGTTAGAGCCACTGTTCTTGGATAAAAATAATCTTTCAAGGGTAAGCATAATACAAAATAGTTCATATTGTAAAACATAAAACTTTAATATACTGACTTGAAGGTCACAAATATATTTGTTTTGATGCCTATATAAACATTATGCTGTAAGCATTATGTTATGAACTTGTGTAGACCCTATAAGTAACGGCGGATGACACATTAACAGCAAAACTGGTTCTAATTAAGGCAACAAAACAAAAGCTATAAGTAGTAACAGATAAAAACGCCAACCGTTACACTTTTTGTTGATTTTTTTATACATCCCAACAATCTCTACCTTTTTAGACACCTTTATATACAAAAAAAAGTGATTGGATGTATGTCTATGGGAACAAAAACTATAGTTCGTGTTATTTATAGAATAAATATCACTAAATATTAACTACTCTTATATCAAGAGACATAATATAAGTTCTACTGTTTACATTATTTTTTTTTGTAAATTACAAATAAATTACAAAGAAAACTGTAACTTGTGTCTAAAAATAACATTTTTATATTTAATATCAATGAAATCGAGGTAAAATATCAATAAGAAAAAAATTCTTTATTCTTTAATATTTCCGTATTTTTGCCATATTTGTAGTCCTTTATGTCTTTTGCCATATTTAATCATTGCGGACAAACGGGAAATTTTTGATTTACAAGCAAGTTCATAACTTTTTTAAGGAAATGGGAAATAGTCCGCTTTAATAAGGGATATTTAATTTTTAAGCAAATTTTTTTTTTAATTTTTGTTGAGGTTTGTGATACTTTTAAATCAAAAAATCCTTACTTTGTTTAATATTGTATGCCTTATAAAATCGAAATGCTTATCATACGAATACATGAGTAAGATGACATAAGAACGTCATAAACGTAATTTTTCCATTAAAATGTATCTACGTTCTCCTACATACAAATGATCCTTATTATTTTTATTGCGTACCCAAGTTCTAAGGATCTAAGGACGATTTTGCACTGAAAGTATAAAAGACGTTTCTCTTTATATTTTTCATCCTTGAAACAAAGGTGATCGTCCATGACAAAATGTGCTCATGCGTTTGACATATCACTAGCTCGACATGCCATATTAATTCTCCTTTACCGATTATACTGGCACTTGTGAGGCACTTAATAGAGTAACCATAGACCAAAAATGTCCTCCATCATTTTGAAAAAGATTTGATAGTCATACGCTGCCAGACCGATATTAAAAAAAAAACATAACTAAGAACCACCGCAAGAAGCTTTCAACTGAAAAAACCGCATCGTAAACGGTCGATCCGTTTGAGAACTACGATGCCACAGACATCCACACACACAAACATACAAACATCCACGTCAAATAAAACGTCAAAAAGCTTATATATAGCCTCGACACTATAGAATTTAATAATCAAATCTTTTAAAAAAATTACTTATATACAAGAATATAAAATATGTATATGTATTTTTAATATTTTTTTTTAAATACTATTTGTTTTAGGGGGAGATAGCAAATATTATAGCTATTGGAGGTGCAACTGATATGGTGTCGAGATTGTTGCTGGGAGTTTTCGGTCAGTTTTTCAGAATGAATAGTCGTTACATGTTCTACGCTGGTGCTCTTTTCACTGCTATATTTAGATTCGGTAAGATATGACTATTATTAAAATACACCTAAAAAATATTTCATTAGAATGGCTAAATAATGAACAAACAGTTTCTAAGTCATAGTATCCTGATTAATTTTACTAAAGTATATTTTCTATTGGTGCATTTATTGGATATAAAGTAAGATATACATATACTAACATCTGATTAAATGAGACGTCTCAATTTTATCCCAGTTTCATTCTCAGCATTTCTTTTCTAGTTTCACATTTATTTCTTGTTGCGTATTTTTTCCTCCAAGTTTGCTCCACTATCTCTTATTTCACAACTAGGTCACTAAGTTTAACATCTCGATTGATTTCAAATCAAAATAATTAATTAAAGCTAGACATACCAGAGAGAATTTATGTATATATTATCTTTCAGTATTTGTCCAATTCACGACGTATCTGCCTCTACTGATATTGACTGCTATCTTAGGAGCTTTAAGATCTCTGGTTCACATTGCCCAACCTATTGTTATGGCTGAGCATGTACCAATAGAGAGGTACCCACCAGCTTACGGCCTGTACATGCTCCTAGCAGGAGCTATCAGCCTCAGTGTTGGTCCAATGATAGGTGAGTAATAAAATACAAACAATGTTATGTAGCTAGTATCGATCAGGAATTCAGGAATGTGAAAATTGCTGTCGGTTAATATATAATTTTTATTGGTAACGTTCTAAACTAGAAAAATCCTTGAAGGAAATTAAGTTAATAATATTCTTTGCTAATTCTCATATTAATTTTTGTAAAAGTTTCTCTGAAATGATGAACATTATTTTAGTGAAACTCCAAGAGCGTTGAGAAAGTTATAAGACTTTGGACAAAGTTCTCGATTAATATTAAAGAGCTCGCTAAACATTCTGAAGGCAAACGCAACATTTGAATCTGTCCAATTACATTTTTTACAGCTTGCTGAACGATAACAATTTTTTTTTTGCGTGAATATACTTTATAAAGACTCTAATTTTATCTTCTTACATTTTAATTTAAAAAGGATTAGGACAAATTTAGTTCTAAGCGAAGTAAGGTAATAATTAGTATGAGGAAAGTTTAATAAGTTCTGCAACGCCGTAGTACGCTTTTTGAACGTTGGTTTGGTGAGTTTTTTAAATGAAGTTCCCAAATTTTCGTTTCAGGTTTTATACGAGATTATACAGGAAGTTACGTAATAGCTTTCAGTTTATTAGCGATATGCAATCTTTGTTGCGTCATACCTTGGACTATAGAAGCCATCATTGTAGCAGTGAAGCGAAGAAAAGAGCACCAACAGACATGAGGTTACTTTGATGTACTAAGTGAATTCTATAAGATGGTCACTCAACGCGCACAGGGATTTTAACTATCCCTTTCCAAAGAAGTTAGTCGCGTTGTGATAAAAAGACAAATGTAATTTAATTTTAGTTTTAAATATTTCATGCATATGAGAAAATTTAATTTTTTTATACAAAAATTACATATTTTATATATATATATTTTGTAGTCATCGTGGGAAATGTTTTTTCAATAAAATAGAACGTACAATTTAAAGCAACAAAAAAAATATATGTATATATAAAATGTTATATTTAAGCAATAAATTATATAAACGTGAATAAAACTGTTTTAATTAAGGCAGATTATTATAATATATGCGAAACCAAACTACAAAAAAGCGCCTTTTCATAAAAAATATCTTCCATACATTCATAGTCTTCATAAATACTCAAATAACGTAGGCGCATATAATAAATTATGTTCAATGAAGTTTTTAAATTGTCCTATATATATTTTTATGGGAATTGACATACCAAGTCCATAATACTCATGTTAAATGTAAGTTGCTATGTTTGTTTGTGATTTGTTATGACAGAGATATACTCTGTGAGGAATGTTAATAAACGAATGAAAAAAAAAATGTTTTTTTTTTATTAAACCTCTTCTCTTTTTTATTGTATATTCATGTTATAATATCAAATTGAATAGTTTAGAGAACTATTATTGGTATAATATGTAATTTCTTAATTTAAAGATTAGGCTTATGTTTAATTTATGATATCGTCTTTATCTAATGACTATGACCTTGCTTGGATATAATACTTTGAGATAAAATTATGACGAATGAATGAGAATATTGTAAATTACAAAGGATGCTGTGACAAACAAACGGATTTCTTAGTTTGGAGTATGACTTAGTTATGTGTTTTGTTTGAAATGTTGTGCTATTGTTTTACAGCACGGTGAGAGGAAAGTTTTAAACTTACATAGTTACTGGCCAAACCCGATTTCAGGACAAACCAGTTTTGCCTAGGCTAAACTAGTTCTTTTTATACGTGATAGGCTAGTCTAAACTAATTTGTCCTAAGCCCGATAGGATATACTAGTATAGGCTGGGCCAAACAAGTTGATCCTGATATAAATACGGACATTCTACGATAAACTGGTATAGCCTAGTCCAAATAGTAAAAAAAATTGTTTTGTTTTTGACAGAAATTTTACAAAGTAAAAGTAAAAAGTCTTCTCATTATAATGTGTTATCATCAGAACAGTATTTGGAACTCATTGAACAAGTTGAAGATGAAGAAAAATCTGAAAATAAGATAACATTACAACATAGGATATTGAAACAATTTGCTGTGTTGAAAATCGCGGACGTGAAAAAACTGATTGCACGGAGTGAAGGTAATATAAAATACTATCTTCCATTCGATGAACTATATGATGTGATTGACGCAGCTCATGCTGCTATCGGCCACGGTGGTCGTGACAGGATGTTAGCCGAAACATAAAAAAAATGCCAATATCACAAAAGAAATGATAAGCTTGTATTTACCTAGGTGTTGTGCCTGTCATCAAAAGAAAACAAAGAAGAAGAGAGGATTAGTCTCTTAGCCCATTCTTCATTCGGAAATGAATAGTAGGTGCCAAGTAGATCTGATCGATTTTCAGACACAACCAGTTGGAAATTTTAAATTTATTTCGGTTTACCAAGACCATCTAAGAAAATTTGTTCTGCTACGCGAAAAACCTAGGCACAGTCTCTGTTGAACGTGTCAATCAAAATATTGAGAATATAACAGGCTCTTGGATGAAGGACAACCTTTCAACGAAATGGTCAGAAGGCTTGAGATATGTTCAATTCATGAAAAACCTCCTACTCTACCATTCAGGGATAAAACAATCGCCATACAAGACATTATTTGGAATAGAACCTAGAGTAGGATTTTCGTCTTCCTCTTTGCCGCAAGAAATCATAAATGATATTCAGGATTAAGATGATTTAAGGAAGGTAATCGAAAATCATCACAATGTTAACCTGACAGAAGACAGTGATGATAACGTTGCTGGAGCGAGTAACCAAGGAAAAATTTCTTCATCTGAAAATGACATTCATAAAGCTAGAGCAACTGCAGGAGAAAATCTTATGAAACAGGCTATGAAAATGAAAGATAATTCTGACAAGTCTCAACAACCTGCCAAAATTGGAGATAATGTGACTATACCGATTCCAGATGTTGACAAAGGCAAAGGTGATCTCAGAAACATTATTGGAGTTATTCTTCAGAAAAATGACGAAGGTTTTTACAAAGTTGGCACCAAACATGTTGTACTTCAGAAACTTTATTCCAGGTTTTATTTTTTCTCACTTATATACTTATCTATCTTTCTGGAGCATTAATAATAGACTAATATGTAGCTAATATATATTTTTTGAGATCAGAATTAGACATTCGCAGTCAAACTATTTTACAGGTAGAAGATATAAACCAAGACTGAAATATCACGAAGGACTGCAGCTACGAAACATTCAGTTGGATCAGGCCAAGGTTTTGTCAGATGCAGCTGCAACAAAATTTGTTCCACAAGGAGATGCCAGTGCAAGAAGGTAATGCTACTCTGTAATTCGAAGTGCTAACAAAGCCAACCGTGTAGAAATAAATAACAATTTTAATAATTGACTTAAAAAAACAGTATTGATTTAAAAACAGTATTATTTGTTATAGTATGATTATTTGTTTTACCAATTATATATATATAATAAAAATTATATTTTTCCAATTATGGAGTATTTTATTTAGTTTATCTATTAATTTTCTAGATATACTATAATATTTAGACTAGAGTGTCAGTCTTTATATCAGGATCAACTAGTTTGGCCCAGCCTAAACTGGTCTATCCTATCGCGTTTAGGAAGAACTAGTTTAGCTTAGGCAAAACTGGTTTGTCCTTAAATCGGGTTTGGCCGGTAACATATACATAAATATGGATATAGCTATATTCTCTAAGTTGCATCTCTGTATAATAGTTAAAAATATAACAAATGCACTATCAAGAACAAAACGTCGTACTTTGTTCTAGTAGTCTAAACACAATGACTAAGATATATTGAATACCTAAAATCCATTGTTTAATGATGGAAATACATATTATCTTTAACCTCATCACTATATAAACGATTTCAAAGATATTTAATTATGATATTTATACGATATCGCTAGCAAGATAATACAACAACTTTTAGTATACATTCGTTTGGACAACGTGAACAAAGACGCATAACAGTACTTTTGTAATCGGTTCAAGTTAATAGAGAGTCCCTTTATCTATTTCCGTCCTTTATGTATAATAGTTCAGTGCTACTGTGCTCTGTGATCGACACAAACGAACCTTCCTATTTATTAAAATGTCTGGATCACAAAGAACTACCGAAATCAGAACTGATAAATGGAAATATTTCGTCTGCTTTGGGATGGTTGTCATATTTGTAAGTATTTTAATACTTTATATAATACATCTTATGAGATAAGAAGATATAATATATGTAAATAATAAACTGTGACCATTTAAACATTCCTGACAATGATTTTACGCGTCAGTGATATTTTAAAAACTTGTTTGTTTATTATTTTTTTTTATTGTCGTATGAGACATCCGTTTTATATTCTGTTTTAAAGTAATTTAAATGTCTTAATGGACTATTCGGTTTTTACTACCATTTAGCATTGTTGCGTTGATGTAATATTTATTGGCTTTAATAAATATTATGATTTAAATTTTGAAACAAGTGATACATTAATGTGAAAATAAGAAAATATTACAGTTAATAAAATCTATCACATTTTTTTGCAAAGTTACCGAGCAACAATACTCAAAGATTGTTCAAGGTCCAAGTCCGATGTAATTCATAAATCTACTTCGTGTATCATCAGTGTTCGCTTGAGAGATTCGGTGTTATATATTTTTAACTTTAAACAGGCAGTACACGTAGTTCTTTTCAGATAGCTGGAATCGGCCAAGTCAACTCATTTGGTCTCATATTCAGAGATTTTATCATTGAAACTGATTCTAGTGCCAAATGGATAGCAACTGCGCATGGAATTTTTTCCATAATGTTGGCTATTGGAGGTCATGAACTTTTTACTTAAATTATACTTTTTAAAATCAAACGATAACATTAGACAACCAATACTCGTGAATAATAATCATTTCAGTTAGAACTTCAAAACTGAATCTTAAAACCAAACGACTCAAGGTTTTTTAATTAAAAAGATTTTCCGATTAAAACCTTCAAAGTCTTCAAACTAAAATATATAAAGCAAAAATTGTACTAAATATTTACTATAATTTCCTTTCAGGTTTGATTCTAAATGTTATGGCGAAAAAATATTCCCTCAGATCTGTGGGATTTATTGGTGCACTGTTAACTTCTTTGGGTTCATTTTTAACAGTATTCATAAATAATACAAATCAAATACCTTTAACATTCGGAATTCTTCAAGGAATCGGATTTGGGATAATTGCCCCCGTTTGCTATTCAACGTTCAACTGTTATTTCACAAAGGACAGAACACGGGCTATGAGTTTGATAAAAGCTATTCAAGGAATAATTTTGGTTTGTTATCCTCAAATTCTAAAAATCCTGCTATCATACTACGGGTTCAGATCAACCTTGCTCATCATAACTGGAGTAGCTTTACATACCTTTCCTGGAATCGCAATAATGAACGCTAATCCGAGCTTCCGCAAAAAAAAATCAGCAAGTATTTTTATTTTAATATATTATTATTATTTATTTTACACTGAAATTGTTATCTTCTGATGTATTGCTTTGCAGATATTAACAATGGCAATAAAATAAAAGGAGGAGAGGATGTTGGTTTAATTTCCAATCCAGAAATAGTGGACAGAGATGTTAACAGAACGAAAGAAAATAAAAAGCCAAATCCCGGTTTTGGGTATACTAGATAACATAATTTGTAGTTAAGACTTATTACTTAAAAACGAATATTTAATAACAAAATATTATTTTCAGTAACATCATTCTGGAAGTCTTAAACGTTAAAATACTGAAAGACCCGATTTTCTGCAACATCAGTATTGGCCAAAGCTTTGTAAATTTTTCTGATTTGCTTTTTTTCATTCTGGAACCAATGCTTTTATATCAATACGGATTTGATACGGTTGGTTTCCATATTAATAATCAGGCTTCGTATTGATATTTTCAAAGTTTTCCTATCTTCAGAATTTTCTAATAATTACAGAATCAAGTAGCAGCCTGCATATCTATTAGCGCTGGGGCCGACGTAGCAGGGCGCTTTGCGTTGGCTGTTATAAGCAGTATGATGTCTGTAAACACCAGATTGCTTTTTTTCGTCACCACACTCCTCACGCTTCTTTTCAGAATTGGTATGTATAATTTTATAAGTAACCTTCCAAAGAAAATAACTTAAAACATTATGTCTTACTTTTAAAGATCTCTAAAAAAATTAATTGATAATTGATCATATGCCATCAATCAAATATCTAAGTTTTTTTCTTCTAATATACTTTATTTTTTATTAAAATTATTTTATAGTAATATTGCAAGTTAGACAATTCATATGGGTTTCGTTATTGACCGGTTTCCTTGGTGTACTGCGAGCATGGCTACATGTATCAAGTCCCCTGGTAATTTCGGATCACATACCACACGAGGACTTCACAGCAGCATATGCGGTTTTCATGCTTAGCACTGGTATTGTGAATGCTGTTACGTCACCAATAATAGGTATGAATTATAATATAAATACAATTTTTGTGGACTTTGAAGTTGCTTTCATGACATGGTCTGATTATACTGAAATCTCATTTGAAATTAGATTATTTTGAGTTGCATGTTTATTATGCTGCCTGACAAAAATGTGCAACATTTCTTAAGTCACAGTTTTAATCTAGGATAGCTCTGGACCAGAAAATTAAACGTCCAGCTAGTGTCAGAAGTACTTCAAATGAAATAAAACTTGTCCCAACATTTCGAATTAAACTCTGGCAATGTGTTGAAATTTTTTGATGTCATATTTGACGAGTTACACCATAGCGTCCTTTTTCAAAAATATATTATATAACTTCTAACATTGGCCTTTGCTTTCATAAAGACTCGTTACATCTAATTTACAAAGTTTTCTTTAAATAGAATTTTATTTTAATCTACGTACGTCACTCTCTGTTCACAAGTACAATTATATAATCGCGCTGAATAAATAATCCATAAAGAAATCAAAAATTAAGTTAAATATGTTAGAAATAAACACAAAAAAGCTATTTATTTCAGTATAAGTTTCAATAATATATATTTTATTATTATTTATTCAAATACAAGCGTAAATTGAGGTTAGGTTATGGATATTTTAAAATATTTGTTTAAGTACTAATATTCATCAGTAGATTAGTTGAGTGGTAAAATATCAATTAATTTCTTTAATCCTATATGTATAATACGTATAGTCATACTGAATTTAACCTATAAATGAATAGTTTAGGAATACTAAAAGTAATATTTAAGAAACATCTTAAAAGTAAACAAATGTAGAGAAACATTTTTATTTCATTGTAAAGAAAATTTTTAGTTCATTCATACATTTTTGAAGAAAATTGCGAGTGTGACAAAAGCTCGGTTTATTTTTATTCAAGGTTTTTGAAGCGTTAATAGTTCTGTGTAAAGATTTTTGCTCGAATTTTTGTTTGTTTAAAGTATTTATACATCAGTATTTAAAACTTTTTTTACTTTATAATATTAATTCTATTTCAAAAGAAGATAAGGTATGAATAATATGCAATTTAACAGTTTTGTATCACCAGACAAATTATTTACGTACTAGAAGCTTGATTATAAAAAAAATATCATATATCTGTCTCTAACTCTCTCGATATACAATATTTTGTTACAATTTTTTTTTTTTAATTTTAGTATTTTAAATCACTGCTCACTATTATCTATTGAGTAAATTTTTGAAATGCTTTTCGGTTAACTATCGCAGGTTATTTCTTTTTTTGGAAACTGATCTAAAACAAAACGAAAGGAAACGGCAAAAAATATACCTTATATTAAAAATTCGCTAATCTACTCTCTCCTTATCAAATTGCAATAATTTGTTTGGATGTGGCAAAAATATCACTCTGGCTGTTTTTAGTATTAACATAAATTAATTATCATATTATACAAAACAGCATGAGTTATAAGTATAAAAATATTTATAATTTATTTTTATACGATGACTAAATGTAATATTAATAAATGAAGCAATTTTTTTATGTCCTTTTTGAAAAAAATTAAACGAAAAGTGAACGTGGAATGTTGGAAAACATATGGAGAAGAATTAAAATCTTTTATTTCGCATAAAATCTATTAAAAATATATTAAATTATTTGAAAAAAATATTACGTGACTTGACACATATGCGTACTTAACATATCAATCCGTGATGATTCCCTAGTTTGTGTATCTATATATTCCTTAATATACTAATGATTATTGATTCAATAGATAGATCCTTTGTAGAAATATATATATCGTAATCAAGGGTTCTCTTGCTTGCTTGCTAACTAATAATACTTTTAAACTGCAAAACAATTAAAAGTACCGGTTGATTATGAAAGCTGGTATTTTGGAGTATATTTATTTTTGTTATCTTGTTTTATTATCTCAAATTATTTCACCATAGATAAAAATAATAAGCATTCATAGAATTTAATGATACCCTTCTTTTTTAATGGTATTCCTGAAGTTTGTTCATTATTTACAGTGACATCTGTTCACGTTATTAGAGGCTAATATTAACAAACCTTTCATCTATAAACGGCCGTCTATATTCACATATTGTAAAAAAATATGTATTACAATGACAATAATGTCCAAAATCATAATTTTAAAAACCAATACTAAAATTAAAAAAAATACTATCATACATGTATTTCATTATATATTATGGCAATGACAAATAACATAGAAAATATTGTGCTTTTTACATTAATAATTAGAAAGAGATCTTCTATAACTTTCTTTTAACGCACTCAATACAAACTCATCAATTTTTAATCATTTTGTTAAAGCGTAGCTTTATGCTAATTTCTGAACGTGATAATAAAAATCGTTTGCTATTTGTAAATAGTACTTTAATAAAAGTAATGTTTAGTTGTAGTTTTAATAAAATTGAAAAGGAACATTTCTGCATTTTGTTTATCTCAAAACAAATTATATTATGGTACAAATTCAATGAAGAAATCGATAAGGATATCAATCAGATCTCCTTATTTTTACGTTTTATTTCTTTTTCCTTCCTGTTTCCATGGCGGTGTAAAAATGTTGATTAAATTATGTAAATTCGATAATAATTACTAGGAAATAAACAAATATTTCATCCACTGATAATAAATTTCATAGATGTTATTACATGTTTACCTGTTTTCTCTTTGTTACAGGCTTAACAAAGGAATTTTACAATGACTATATCCCAGCTTTTTACGTGTTATGCTCATGCTGTATGCCGTGTTTAGTTTTATGGTCAGTAGAATATTATATACGGATGTGTAGAAATAACAATATGGCGACCTTAAATCAAAATATTTTCTAATGATAACATTCTGTTATTTCAAGTCTTGTAAGGACTTAATGTTTTATATTTCAATACTTTATGTAACCGAAAAATTAGATTGTAGACTTGTAGTATTTATAGCTTAAGTTCCTTAGTAATAAAGGTTAGTTTATTAAAAGTTTTTTTTAATACTAAATGAGAGGCGAAGACGAGTGTACCAATATTAATATTGTGTATTAAAATCTTTATTTTATAGATGTTTTTTTTTTTGCTTAATTTGCTAAAAATAGGAGCGCACTATATTCTAAGATTCATATCAAGAGGCTAGCTAAAATTCGATGATCAAAAGTCTCGCCTCGTAATTATACCCAGGGTCGCTGGAACACAGCGTTTGAGGTCAAGGGTCGTCTGGGCCTCAAGGAGGCCTTGGTTCTCAGTTATTTTTTATTTTCTTTAAAGTATCTGACATACTTAAAATTTACAAAATTTATAATTATAAAGCCTTTCAAAGTTCATCAATTATTTTTATGGCGTTAGTAATAAACAGATAAAACTAATAAATATACGAAACAAATTAAAAACTAATTTTTGACGAGCAGTTTTATTGATAGTAAACAAATAGAACCTCTTTTTTTTTTGCTACAAAAAACAACCTTGTAATTAATACCTTTTAAATATACATAAGATGAGTAATAAATAATTAATGAATTACATATAAAAAAAATATGAATGTAAAATCCCATTATGAATATTAAAAATTTGTGAAGATGTTTAGATGTTTGTTATTATTCAATGCAAAAAAATATGCAAGAATTAATTTGTAGCTGTTTTATATTACATAGTTATAAATATATTAACTATAATGTCACCCTTGAAAACTGTAAAATATTTATATATTAATAACAAAAATTTTAAGTCGATACTCTCTTTAAAAAGGCTGTTAAAAAACGATAAAACTTATGCGAAAAATAGAATAATGGGCAAGATACTTTAATATTCTGACGGTTCAGAACTATTAACATTCGAAGTTGATAGTATTAAAAACTTTATTATACAAATGCAGCTCTCTCCAGCGACACCGAAATTCCGTTTGTACTCTACTATCGAGCTCCTAATTTAGAAATTTATGACGAAAAGATTGTACCAAGCCGGCATTATAAGCTAAATGGTTTTTGTGCATCTTTTAATAAAAGACATATACAAATACATTTGCTTTTATACTATTATGAGGCAGCAATTATACCAAATTAATTAATCTCATTTCATTGGATGAAATTGATCGGAATCAAAGGAATTCCATTTCTAATCAATAGCATTGCGTAACCAAACGATAGAAGTATATAACTCAATGTGTTTACATTATTTAAAAAATCCTAAAGCCAAAACACAGCGTTATAACTATTATATCAGATAGCTCACAAGAGCGATCGATACAGCTCTCCCGGGACGGCATTGTGGAGCACACAATGAAATGGGCCTTGCGCGAATATTTTTCAAATATTATGAACAAAACCAACGTATATGCACGGCCTTAACTTGATATCAGAAACGCATACATCCTGTTCTGACGTGCTAAAACAAAAATATTATAACAAAAAGTTATACAAATTTTTACACGAAACGTCAGTCAAATTCTCAGCTTGATGCTTAAAAAGGTTATACATTTACGTTTTTTTTTTGTTTTATAATTAATAGAAAATCGATATCACATATAATGTATGATATATTCAATATAAGAGATTATTTTATATTCGAATATGAGAGACTCATATTTTTTATGTACATTAGGTAAGTAAAACGCATTAATATGATGAGATAATTAATTATAATGGCATGTAAGGCATTAGTGAGACTGGTAAAAATGCTTTGAATTGATAAAATTGATTAGTATATTATTATGAAAGTTTTGATATAAAATATATTTAAGTATTTTCTTAAAGAAAATACATTGAAAAAGATTTAGACCTGGGGATACTTGAGGTTTTAATGGCTATCTTCCACCCGGAACATTTGAATAAAATTTCCTTGAAATGCCTTCGCTTTGATGCACTCGAGTTTTCAGTGGAAGGATAAAAAAATGTTGGCTCGTTATTTTAATGGAACCTTTAAATTCAGTGCTTTTATTGGAAATAAAACTAAGAATAAGAAACTATGGATCGAGAATATTGAAATACAAAAAATTTACAACTTTAATACAATCTGTTCATAAACCCTATATACAAATATAAGTAGCTTGACCTCTTTGGCAAATTAGTTTTAGGCGAATGTAGTTTTCTTGTCTATGTTATCTTAATATATATAAGAATAGTATTATTAGGAAAAATATTTATAATGTAAATGAAAGTTGTTTGCAAATCACAAACGTCATCTTCCACACACTATACAGTTTAAATAAATATCGCGTGATAGCTTAAAATCATGTTGTTTAATTCCGTATTAAATATTATTTTTCCACTCGTATAACGGAAAATAACATATTCGAATGTTATTATTTAAATAAGATTAAAAGCTGTGATGAATGAAATCCTAGAACCCGCGACATATAACATATTTAAAACATCTGTAGTGGCGTTGTTTTATTTATTTATAATATAGATAATTTTTTTGTCCTAATATTTGAATGTAAAGCATTTCTGGGTTAAAAATCCGTTCGATTTTTAAAAATGGAATTCATATTCATCCTATGCTGAATAATGTATATATTCAAATGCCAGTATTAAAATACGAGTATAATATAAACTAAAAAAAGGTTTTATCTAAGCATAGCATAATGAAATCGTCACAATTTTGAAACATGGAATATCAATAGTGTTAATGTTACAAATACATTTGTTTAATGATCTAGTATCTCTTCTATTTATTCATATACAAAACATATTCATTTATATTTTTCTATGATTTTATTCACAAATATTCCATTAACATAACTTGATTCACAGACAAAATGGCGTCGCTCAAAAATTTTTATAAAAGATAGATTTGACAATATTCTGTATGCAGTCATTATATTTTTAGGAATAAGACTGTTTATATATTTACGGCATTTTAATAATTAGTCTAACTTTTTTTTCATTTAAGTTATATATATAATATTTTTTGTTGTATCGTTTCAACGTAAAAACATTTTGTCTTATGAAAACTGGGTGTAACAGTTCACAATCACTACATAAATGATTAAAAAAAAAATACGTTGAATAGAAAAAATAATTTTTCTTTTAATATCGTTGATATATGCAGTATTTTTTTTACATTTGGTTCGTTACAGTCTGGGAATCAAGTTATTTCTGGCCATTCAATAAAAGAATCACTCTTAATATTTTATTCATCGCCCACTTGTAAAGCAAAATAACTGTGTATTGACTATTTTTTTGTCAAAATTTAATGATTATTAGCTATCATTCATCTAATTATCTATAAACTCATATATTTCCACTTATTTATCTACAAACCTATGGTTTTCTTGAACGCATAGGTATTTATTGATTAATGTGCAAGTTTTGCAAGGACTAAAGTCTAATGTAAACAAGGATTTCTTTACGCGTATAGGTTTGTTTACTAAATGTTGATTAATCTATAAGATGTTTTATGCATAGAAATATAAAAGTTACAAATAAAACTATTATTATTTAACTTCTGAGAAATAAACATAGCCTTTTTTATCGAAATCGGATTCTTTAAGTGTAATAAAATTATATTCACAAATCTAATATTCGGATAGCAAAAAAAAAAAAACGGGTGAGGAATAAATTGAAAATATATGAAAATGAGATTATATTTTTTTATTATTTGAATAATCCAGTACCGTTGTTATAATAAAACTATTTTATACAATTAAGTTTTTAATATTTTTATAAAACTATTGTTTTCGAGTAAACTGATGAACGAGATGTTGCCTACTCTGTGAATAATGTGGGTGTCTCATAAACAGTATATCCCAGATACCGATATATGTACCGATGTATCTCAAAGTGACATCCAACCACCACTATCCAGTTAGTAGCGTTAGTAGCAAGTTGGTGGCCAGTTAATGGCGTTAAATCTTTGTTTCAGAGAGCCAACATTTTTGCGATAATGCACATCTAAAGGCAAAATTTAAGGTATGTTCATACCGCCAACAACCAAGTCAATGCACACCGCCAGCATTGCAAGAATCATTGCCAGCATTAAAGACACCCACAGTTAACTCTCTTTATGTTACCATATATAAAGAGACTTACAGACATAATAAGCAATGTCTTCAAGAAAGTCTTCATTAAAACAATATATAACTACATAAAAAAATTGAGAAATCTTCAGACGAATTAAGAAGATCACTCCTTTACAACAAGACTATTGCTTTATACAAACTTGAATGCGGCTGTATCTTATTACACATTGGACAGACGAAGAGAAGCACAGGTGTAAAGATTAAAGACATTTCTCAGATATTAAAAATAGGCGTGACTCTAAGTCGTTAGTATGTGAACATAAAACGGATAAGCCAAACCATTATAATATTTTCTTCGCGACGAGCAAAATTCTTATTAGTTTATAATTGGCTATTGATTAACCTGTTATAGTCGTGGTGAGTCAGAAAAATATTGCTCGTGTTTTTTAAAACGCCTTAAATGTCAGAAAATCTGTGAGATGCTTATTAGGAGCTCAAAAACTGTTTCTAAGTAAACTGTTATTTATCTGTGGTCTGGCAACCTGATGTAAAAAATTAAAAATATTATATTTTGACAAGACAAGTAAAGAGCGGTATACTACAAAAAAGGACGAACTCTGCAAAATATATATTTTAAAGACTGGGTTGCTTTTAATAGTATAAAGCATCAAACGATTTTAAAAAGTTTCCGTAGAATATTTAGGATTTTATTTAAATATGAAATTATTAAATAAAACTTGATTAATTGTAACGGTTTATTTTAATATATCTTTAAAATAGTTTTAGTCCATCATATGTATAATGCAAATGTGTTCTGTACTTATTATCATCTAAAAGGAGGTTTATCAAAAACTGTATTTTTAGTGATGACTTATAAAATGAATCCCACGAACCAATATATTGAAATTCTCTGAAACGCATTGGTATACACAGTAAATCTCATATCAGGAGCTTTGAGAACAGATAGTTTGTATGGAACATCTAGGCCATATGCAAATTGAGTTTCGAAATTTCCAGTAAGATTTGGATTGAATTTTCCTAAGCCTTTTGGCGATGTCGTCTAACGCATAATGGGTATGCTGAAATGTTTATTTTACAATTTTTGTTGAATATTATATTTTTACTTTCAAAAATATATATTGCTCGGCATTATTTTATTAATATAATTAATTAAAGCGGTAACTTGAACGTAACGATAAAGTGTAAATTTTATCAAATCATGATAATTTTACTTTCTCTGAATTCGGTATAATTCCGCTTTTATTTTCTTACCAGTCCACAGTTATACGACAAAACTGTATTTAATAAAATTCAGTATGAACTTGGACAGAAGCTCGCTGAAAAACGTGTCTTTCTAGCCCATGTGCTAACTTTTTTTTTTGCTAACCTACAACGAAAGAAATAATACTCATTCTTTCTAATAATTTTAAATGTTCGAGCCGTTCTACAAACAGACATTAAGTAGAGACAGTTAGTTAAATAACCCGTTACGTTATGTTTATTAATAATATTTATTACAAATTCAAAGCAATTTACCATACATACCCGTCGGGTAATTTGTATTTGCTGAAACTTAAGTATTCTGAAATGGAGTCAATAGCAACTTAACTAGTTCTGAAGAAACTCTGAGCGAGATACTCCGCAATTACTAAGTTACTGATTGAGTTCCCAAGTTAAATAAAAAGTTTTCAAATACCATAATACGATTTAATTTAAATGAATATTAAATTAATTATTCAGTATAAAAACATTTTCATCTCGTCGGCCCGTGATTCCTTGCTGCAAGGTACCGGCATAAAGAAAGGGAAGTAAATCAGAAAAATATTAATTTAAATGAATACTCGCGTTAGCTCTCGTCAATATAAACAATGTAGAGATTAAATTTGTCAAACGTTAAACCTATTATTTCACTCCAGTTATTATGTATTAATTTGTTCGTAGAAAATTTTAACTTTAAGAAATCACTGGATATTACGAAAATATGCTTATCGGTTAAGGTTAAACAGAGAAGTAGAGCAGCGGAAAATTTGATGATCCTGTCTGGCGACGGGCCAAATACGGTGTATTAACTGCATGTTTGTTTTACAACATCGTTGTGACAGTAACTGGATGTTGAGATCTGATTTTCGTATAACAACAATAGAAATACATTTTTTAAATGTATCGTTGTAACAAAGATCAAAAGCAAGTACACTTGTTTTCATCGTACAGCTGAGCGTTACTACTGAACTGTAAAATATAATTAAATTTATGACAAACATTATCCTAACGTAACAAATTTTGAATTTTATGCCCCAATATGATCAAACTTCTTATATCTTCTTTCTAACCCATGGAGTCCAAGTCGAAAGTGGTATTTTTTTAAATGATTTAATGGCCTGTTATAAAATAATTAAAGTAAATTTAAGAAAATATCATTATATTGTAACTTAATTATGAAGTTACATTATCAATATGTTATAATATTTGTTTTATTATATATATATTATAATTATCAACATGCTCAATTTCGTCAGTATGAATTTAAATAAAAAAAAACCCTTAAAAAATAGTTGAGAAACAATAAACACATATTATTTTATTTGAAAATTTTTTTTTTCCTAGTAATTGTAGCATAATACCTTGTTACAACAAATTATATATTTCATATATTAGCGCCATCTAACCAAAAATCCCAACATCAAATAGTTTCGTCGTTCTTCCCACTGAAACGCAGATACCTTACCAAGTGGTTCAAAGTATATCCGCTAGATGGTGTTAAAATATAAATTGTAAAAATACGTAGCATAATACTTGTTAATAAAATAAGTTAAGGTTTTTTTATAAACATACAATATTTTTTACTTTACATTATTAAAAACAAAGAGAGGTTTTGCTCTAAATTAGCCACAATTTGTAATGCTATAGATTTATCATCCTTTGAATAATTAATTAAAAATACAATCAAAAAATCAAAACGTATTTGGATACCTTAAATTCTTTTGCAGAATTTTTTTATTTCTTAGTTTTGGAATATAGGAATAAAGCAAACGAAATTGTATCCAAACATATACGAACTAGCTCTCATAAATTTTTAAACTTTCTTCTACTTATTTGAAATGTGAACTTAATGATATTATTTCAAATTAAAATCAATCAAGCATAATGTAACACTCAGTATAGTTTCATTACCATAAAGAAGAAAGAGTTTTATGTAACAAAAAAATTCCAAGCAAGTTACTTTTCAACAGTACGATTGAGTTCACAAAGCTATTGTTACGAAGTATTTTCTTTCAAAGCCTTTAAAAATCTTTTTTTCTCCTCCTACTAAAAAAACAAATTTTCTTTATTTTGGCCAGCCATAAAAAATTATTTTTTAATCGACTTAAAATATTAAGAAATTGTATATGGTTTGTTAAGTATTAAATAAGGTTATTGAAAAGTAAAGTAAAATAAAAAAATAGTGGAAGTTTATCTGTTTTAGGTGTTTAGTCGATTTTTGTTCACATATTTAAAATTTATTATTAGATAAATTAGTTTAAAAAATAGTATTTAAGTGGAAAGATATTTTTGTTCTTTTTAGTTCCTGTCTACCTTTGTTGTTTTTTGACGTGGGTTTCTTTATACTTGTAAATAATTGTATTTCTTGCCTTTTATTATAATTATAAAAAAAGGTAAGTAGGAGAGATTAGTTGTTACAAGATGAGGAGACCTTGTATGCGAAAAATCGATCTCAGGAGTCTGGAATTGACAGAAATGAGCATCTAAAACGAAATACAGAAAGATATAAAGCACGAAGTCTTCAATAGTCATCTGAAAATAGTGAAGAAAGACTTTCTCAAATGCGCGGTAACATATACGCTCGCAAAAAGAACTGATTTCCCTAATATTTTTTTGATTTTTTTTTATGTCTTTAGAGGATTCCACTATAAAAACCCGACTTGGTGACCAGAAAATCACCTAAGGGATGCAATCTTTCAGATATAAAAAGAATTTCTTAAATAAGTCCAGGAGTATTCAAGAAATCGGGGAACACACATAAAAAAAGGTTTCGACATATTGAGTATCTCTCTTTTGAGGTTGCTTAATAACAAAATTACGAAAATTTATCTTCCCGAAATAAAGGTCAGACATATTACATTTTAACGGTTTTTAATGCTACTAGTTCGGAGAACCATGAAAAATTGTAGCTGATGTAAAATATCACCGAGGTTCTATACAAAAAAGTTAGATTTTTCGTGGGATTTTAAATACGAGAACTTTATATTACCTGAATTTGAAACAATATCTTTAGTTAATTACATTCCAATAAGGCCAGTAGTTTATGAGTTTATTGTTACTCAACTAACATTCGTCCCCTTATCAGAGATGGATTCTGGTACAAAGGTCTACTCATAACTTAAAATTGTAAAAAAAAAAAAATATTTTTAACAAAAAACAAATCGACTTCAAACAGAAAGCTAAACTACTAGGTAATTTTCTTATATATGAAGGTAATTATGAAAGATTTTCGACATTTCTCATGCTGGGAGGGCATGCATGTCCAGGGAGTATGTGCGGGCCTCATGAGACGCACACTTTAAATTCGGGGTTGATGGTCCCGGGAGGTTACACTAGATGTAACTGGAAATTTGCAGATGTTGTGAAGTTTGGCCTTATTTCTAAGGGTCACTTAACTTTAACTGCAGATAAAAGGGTGTAAGTGGCCTGTGAAGTAATTTGCTGTATTTCTAACAACCTCAATAAGCAGACGAAATTGAAGAAAACTATTTAGAACTTGGTGGGTTGCACAATTTTATTCGACGTTTTCGAATGTAACACCATCTATTTTTGGTGAAGACTACTACGGTGTTCTATTCGGAATTAATCCTTACTTTTCATGGGCGAATTCATTTGCTAAATGACTGCTTTTTGAAAACTAGTTACGATGTAGTGCAGGGACTTAGATGACGTATAGACTGCGGTGTCACCTTCGGAGAGGTCTAGGTGGGTTTTTATTTTTGTAAAGAGGTATCAGTGGTGTATAAGGAGTACGTACGTGGATATTGTATAGGGGATGAAGCCATGAAAGACTGACTTTTATAGAGCGGGTAGAGTAGAGGGTGCCTATCACTAGACGCCACCCGAAGTGACTCGACAAATTTGCTCGTATGAAGTGAAAGAGCCTGTCTCACACCTTTACGGCTTTGAACATCAGGCGTTTGAGCCAGACTTTGTGGAAAACTTTCACCCCATCAAAGAAGATTGTTCCCGTTACTACTACGGCACTTTTCGGCACCACTCAGCACAACCTTACAACTACTGAGTCCCTTGACAATATACATACTACGTTAAACACGCACTTGATTGACTCTGAACACGTATTCTTCTGTGGGTATGACTTTTAGTGTTTAAACTTTCTGCTGAAACTATTACCGAGCCAGGATCGCTCTACATAACTCTGCAATGTTCAAAATAACTGAACGATGCGAAGAGGAATTCAGTGAAAGTTGCTCTCACGTGTCTTTGGAAACTACGTAGCGCTTGCGGATTGCGTCAATCGGTTATCAATGAATATCGGTTTTAAGGTATTATATTGTCTATGTTGGATTTTTTTCTTTCAATTCTTTTAGTCACATTGAAACTCTAATTATTTAATTAATTCACCTAAGATAGAGAAACACCTCCATGGTGTTAAAATTATTTTATAATAAATTTGTTGGTGAAGTTTGGATGCTGATTGTATGTATAAGCATCATACGTCCAAACGGTATTGAGAATTTTAAAATCGTAACAGCTCGAATAAAAGCATAACAAACTTATTTAAAATATTAAAGAAGTGCTTTTTTGAGTATGTGTTTCGAATATTGAAACAATTATACTATACATATTCAGAAAATCGCAATATTTTTTGTAAGCAATCCTAATACAAATTATTAATATTAATTGTAATACAAATGGCATAAATCTTTCTTAATTAAAATATATATGAGACTCCGAACCTATCAATGATTAATATGCAATATAAAAAAGAACTTAGTAACAGTAATAAATAATAATAAAAGTTTGATTTAATCCACATTTTCATTTATTCTATATTGTTTTAGTTAAAACTGTGTTGTAAGATCGGAATCAGTCAGGAATAACCACAGGTCAGGGAGATCAAATATAGGCTGAAGGTCTGGGTCAACTGAAATAATATTCAATCGACGTTATTCAAAAATAAATCTTTTGCAGCGCATTCTTTTCATCTCTTCCAGTTTTAACGTCCCTGCATTAAATAACTTATAATATTTAAACTGAGTACTGATGTATGAATATTTCTTCCAGAGTTTGAATAGTTCTTTAAAGCATAGTATATAGCAATCATAGGTGAGTTTAGTGAATTATGTCAAATAACCTTTAAGATTTAACTTATATTCAAGCTAAATTAATGACAAATGTTGTATATGAAAGATATAAAACCAATCTTTGTATTAATTTAAATAAATAGAATAATCACTTAGCAATCGTCTTTATAATGAAGTCAAATAAAAAAATAAAAATATTTTAGTAGATCCTAAGCTCAAAGTTTCGGAAATTAATAATTTTAAACGTCGGCCTTGCAAATAAAATTCTTATTATATTTTTTTTATCTAGATAAATCTATGTGCACTGTATCTGATATTTTACAAAAAAAAAAAAAAATAGTTTTATTATTATCTTAGAGTGCTCTTTTGTAATACGTCAATAGACTAAATTATGTAGTCTGTGGTAATAAGATTCAATAAAATGAATGAATGAAATGAATGAAAGAACTAACCACAACGAGTGTTAATATTAAAATAGATCAGATAGATACATGTAATCATGAAATGTCAATTTAATCTGCTAACAGTGATACTCCCCGATATTAATTAATTTTAATTCTGGTGTCAAGTTTCCAAAGCATGTGAAGATACAACACAATCCATTAATATAATGAACTATTCCTCAATATGTTTATTTATATATGTACATAGGGTTATAGTTGTACCTCTCGGACATTTTTATAATACAAAACTAATGTATTGACAATATAAACAACATCAACTTTGACATAAAGAAATTCATTTCAATTGTGTTTTTAATATTTCAAAACATAAACTTTTGTATTTTATAAAAAAAATTCTTACATGTAGAACACTGAGTAATATTGAATGGTAACAAAAAAGATTCGAAACGTGGATATCGCTGATAAAATCGTAGCCTTACACGGATTTATCTTTAATACTTAGTACGATTTATTTACAAAACTTATCTAGATTCACTGGCAATCGTATAAATTGTTAGTATAGTGATGTATGCGACAATAAAGATTGTATTATCATCAATTTTCAAATCAAAGTGAATTACTGTTTAGTTGGATAAAAGACCAAAAAATAGTCTCCTTTAATCCGTCGTAATGTTAAATATATATGATATGGATACGACTTTTGCTGTCATAATAATATTGAGTTAGGTCAAAGGTGCTGTTTAACCCAAAAGTTAGTTGTATGAACTATGCTTATCAATTTAATGGAATCAGAATTCTCAGTGGAATTCTCGACTATAAAGTTTTATATGTATTTTATATGTATTACAAAAATTGCTAAATACATAACTAACCACGTGAAATAGACGCCTTAATCGCCGTCGTTGTTGGTGACAGATACATTGAAGTTTTTAAATAATAAAAAACTACATAGTCTCGACGTTTCGGTTACTTTGCAGCAACCGTGAACATGGGCAGAGGAGATGTGAATGTCTGTCAGTTGGTCTTGTTATTTATCATCTACCACCAACGATTTCTTAATTTTTGCAGAATGCGCTTACGGTGTCACGAGGTCCTGCGGTGCGTTCACGAACATGGGATTTTAATAGATATATTTTTAAATTTTGAAATGCAATAATTCTAAAATTAAAAAGGTCATATCCGAAAATGTTGTTTTATGTAAAATATGCTTATGTATATATTTATGATCTCTAATGAAAATTTTTATAACATTGAAAATTGATTAGTTGTTGGAGCCTGAAATGATTGTTGTTGTCACGATCTGTATGCATTATATTCAAGTGGTTATTTTTATAAATAAAAATATTTGATGAATACTGAACATGAAATCCTTTTTATATCAGTGCATTATTCAATTGTATAGATATTTGTTTCATTTATGAAGCCTCACTCGGTTTAGTGGTTATATTATAATAATAATGTCTTTATACCCCTTTTAATAATAAATATATATGTACTTTACTAATGCTCTAACTTTCTCCATGTGAGAGAAGGCCTTTGCTCAGCAGTGTGCTCCGACAGGCTGATGATGATGATGATGATGTACTTTAATATCTGAGTTCAAGTTTTTTCGATATCCCAGTTGCCGTGAGAGTTTCAAACTACACTTCGTTTGAGTCAGTCTTGTTATACAAACTGTTAGAATTATTAACTGATCACAAACTTTCCCCGTCTACTTCAATACTTTATCAATACATTAAAAGTTTCAAACCTCTCAACTGATAATAACTTGCTGCTTGGTGTTGTGTGAAATGAAATTATAGCAAACTTTTGTTGATATATTTCTATGGCAGTAAATAATATTTCTCTTTGTCGTGGAAAGGACTCGTCGGTCAAACAAGGTTAACTATCATCACCACTGTTTGCATCAAGGAAGCTGCATGACAAATAAATTTTAAAATCTATTAGCAATTTTTAGCTTCTCAAACACGTATATATGTTTTATCCGTTCATATAAAATTTTGCAATTTTAGTCATTGGTATTATTTCAATTTCAAATCTAAATCTATATGATCACCAAAACTGCTTTATGATATCACGCGTTACAAGGTCTGTGCCGACAGGAATAGTTTGATTGATTGCTGCAAAAATAGGACAAAAATATAAGAGAGGATAAAAATAGAAAAAGAAACTTATAAAAAGATGTAATTATTAAAGAACTAGTGTTTTTTTCTATATTTTTTCTTTGTAATTTTTTTTTAATTATGTCCCATAACAAGTTGCGAAAATTTTAAAACGTATTGCATGATTCTGTTATCGCAATCTATGGACATATTTTTATTCTGCTTTCGATTGTATTCTATTACTTAAATTGCCCAACGGCCGGTTACATCAGAAACAATTAACGAGATGTAGGTATCATTTACCTTGAACTTCACCCAATTCCTTTTTTAACCCCCGACGTAGTTTGACGTCGATTTATCTATGTAAGTGTGAGTATTTATGTATCTCTTAAAATTTGTATGGAATCGTAGCACTCAAACACATCAACCGAGTTCTTTATTAAAATAATAAAAGGGACTCTTAGCCTATCATTACTCGACTAAATACCTCACGTTTGCCATTGAGATCGTTTAATGACGATTGTTGGTTAGAAGGTTTTTAAAACTTTACAAAATTTAATTTTTAAGAAGGTAAATTTACTTAGCACTCAAATCTAAGTTTCAACTGGTCATTTCGTATGTGATGTATTAATAATAATGACTGGTTGTAATTATTGAAATATACAAAAATTTAACAGTAGCAAAAAACCTAAGAGTAGAAATTTTTTATGTCTTTTCTTTGTATTATTTTATGTATTATAATGCTCGATATAATCGTATGTAGTTTTTTCTACAAAATCTAGTTAGTTCGCAGAAGAGTGACGTATTACTTATAGTCTCATATATAAGTTCTTCCTTACTCCGTTTTGATTGTTTTTATTGACATGAGTGATTTGGTTCAAGATATAACGGATTCTAGAAAAGTTTTGGGCTTCTGCTTGAAAACATAGACACTTTGTATGGCTTTATCTATCATAACATTTTGAGTTTGGTAGAGGAAAATACTTGTACTGCTATATTACATTTAAAACAAAATCTTATTTAATTTAAATCTACAGATTACACAAAAAGTCACGTTCTTTATTCTAACCATAACTTTTTGGACGTTTGAAAATGTGTTTCTAGATCTGACCATTACCTCCAGAGTGAAAAGTATTAACAAAATGATACACATTACGCTCCAAATGGTCGCATTTTTCTTTCTCAGAGACGTGGTGTATCCGTATAAAAAGAAATCTTAGTCCAATTAGTATAGATTACGTAACAAAACACGTCTTATAAAAACATTTTTATATCTAATAAAAAAGGCTTATGTGAAAAATAAAATATACACGAATTTTTCTTCCAACTTCTTTTTTAACTAATAATGGAAAAAGTTTTCAGTTTGCTCATTCATAGAGGTACAAAGATTTTATATTTTGAATGTATTCATATTATTTTTAATTTCACTTTGAACAATTGAAAATGAGATGCCAACAAAAGCCAAAAGAGTTCATTTCTTTAAAGTTTTATTAAAATCTGTAATATGTAAAGAGAATCCAGTATGGAAATTGAAGTTGAGTTGATACTACAATAGTTGAGTTGAGTTTAGTTGAGTTGAGTTGTTACTCAATATTTTTGAAATTTGTACATAGCATACAATATGGGAAAAGTTTAAACAATATATTATAGGAAACCGTTTATTGGCTAATATGCATATTCGTTTGCTGTAGATTTAATTTTAATATGTAATGATATTTTTTTAAAAGGTATAGTCCAAACTTAGAAGTTAAAAATCAATAACGAAGACTCAGATCATATTCCTCTCAGCAAAATTAGATAAATATTTGTGAGTATTCTAGATATTTTTCTATTTTTTCGCCTTTTAAATAACAGCCCGAAATAAATGGCCTTAGAAGAATCCTATCCTGATAAATAGCAAATACCCCCAAATTACTTACAATGCAACCAACATCAATATTACCTGAAAGAGAATTTCGACATTAAGAAAGCGCATTTCAATACCCAGGCTATAAAATCCTTAAAATTCTGCCGTCCCTGGAAACTTATTTTGAGGGAAAACCTAAAAGCTTCTCTCAGATATCAGACTCCCTGCATATTGCTTTAGCGTTCTGCCGCCAGATGGGATGATGTTATATCACAAATAATAGGAGTATGATTAAAGTGTAATCATCGCATAATTATATATTAGCATACAAGTTTAAAAATAAGGGACCTTTTTTATACGTATATACGTAACTGTCACCAATTGATCAAGTGTTTGTAACCTTTAGTAAATTGACTTACCGTTGTTCAAATAATAGTTCCTAATCATTACCTGTAACAAAAATAAATCGAAATTTAAAAGATTCTTAAAAAATTATAGATAATAACAACCATTATAATAAAATTAATATAGATTATATAACAGTAATTTCATACTATAAAAACAGGAAAACCGCTAAATATTATAAGTAATAAATGTAAAGCCAACAAGTCTGGTACTTACAAAGATGAAATCCTTGAGAACTGAAGGAGGCCCTTGATACGTTACCGGTAATATTTTCAATGATATTATTTTAATTATATAAATTAATTTACTTTAAAGCTTACTATCAACGAATATAGTAAAGAGGAAATGTAAATTTTTTTTTACTTTACTGCAAATTACGAACGAAGTTTTTTTTTTTTAAACTAATCTGATAATTTTAATATGTTGGTTGTTGTTTTTCATTAATTTTAACAATTAGGACTCTATACTACGCTGCCCTACTCTCGGTGCTATGGTATGACGAGACACTATAGGTATATATCAATTTCTTATATACTTACTGTCTTCCTAGTTTCTGGGTGGCGTATAAAAGATACCAACATTCGTGTAATTATGATATGAGAGTTACAATTTTTATGAAGTTTATACCCCTCGTTGTTACGGTGACAAATAATAATTATCATGTTTTTATGTTTATTTAAACACAAAAGAAGATGTGTGCGAGCGTGCGTGAGTGCGTGTATGTGCATGCGTGTGGGAGTGTGTGTACGTATCTCTGTATGTGTGTGTGTGTGTATTTGCTAACAAATTGTTGATTTTTATAAAAATATACCATCGTTGTTCATCTATGAATACATTTATCTTATTTATTTTACAATTTAACATGATAAGTATATATTTTCTAAGTTATTTATTTAACTATATGATTATTAACATATCATAATTACCATTAATTTGCTAAAAGGACTCTAACAAGTGTAACATATATTACGGCACGGTATAATTGAACGGGAGATGAGTAATTTGTTCACGAGTCACTAATGTGTTTTAGACGGCAGTAACAGTGAGCTATAGAGACGAATTTATATTAAAATACATACATTTACTCGTCATTTTCTTTAATTTTATTAAAATACAATCAATAGTTTTCCACAGTAATGAAACTAAGTTTCTCGAATACTACGCGTTTTTTTTATTATCTATCTCCATAATTACAATGTTTCGGTCTGATCAGTATGCATTCAACTAATGATTTATTGAGCCTTATTACCGTTCCTTGAGTCTATGGAACATTACACAATTCCAGTTTTATCCAATACCATAAAAGCCCACTGGGTTTATTATTACAGTGTATTGAGCATAAAACAATGCATTTGGAATACATTATACATACACTTATCGGAGATTAAATTTTTATTTTCTTTTGATTCTGAATACTTGTTCATTAATAAAAGTTGAATATAAATAAAATAATTTCAGTATAAGAAAATGTATTGATTTCTTTATACCTTAAAAACTCACATTCAATATCCATCCAACTCATTATCCCACTGCGGCTACAAAATCCCATTAAGTCTGTAGGCTTATTTATTTTCAATTCTCATTGGCGTTTGAGAATAAAATAAGGTTCACTGTAATACATAGTACATACTTTTATGTGTAACGAATTTGTGTGTATGTTTTCATTTTGCATCAATTTATTTGTTTCTTTTTGTTAAAAAGACTTTTGTTGCTCAAGCCTAACCGTGCTTAGTAATTGTATTTTTTTATCATATTCAATTTTATTTCGCATGTTTAAAATTTAAAAAATATAGTTTTAGAAGAAAATATCAAAAATAAGAGGAATCATAGAATATTTAGGATTAAATTATAACATATACTTTAAAATTTGAGATTTGCCTGTTAAAAAATTACACTGTGACAAATTTATGTTAGTTTAAAAATATCTTTCAACCAAAATAGTATTTTTAATCTAAATTGCAAACTATCTAAATCTACTGCGAAATATCCTAATTCCAAACTGTAAATGATCAAAAATTACAAAGTTGCATGTTTAAATTTAGTCTCAAAGTAGAGATTCAGTAAGACAAGATAACTATTATTAGATGATTTAACAAAATAAAATTAAAAGTACCTTCATTAACAGTCGAAAGCATTTTAAATGAGGTAGTTATTTTAAGCACAAACAATATTTATCTTATCTTAATATTCAAGCGTATCTATGGATTAAAACTTTTCTATTCCCTTATAATTCCGAGTCCGGACACAGAAAACTCTGTTTTAAAAAAGAACACAAAAACATGTACCATTTGCAAGTTCATTTTGTTAGAATGTACATTAAAATGAATATAGTTCGTATTGTGTGGAGGCTTTAGTTTGTGTTGTCTATATTGTTTAGTGTACAGCTAGGGTAAAGTAACAGACCCTAAACTTCGCTAGTGATTAATGGACGAAATAAGGGATCTTGACGTCTTCGTACCTGACAGTGTCGTGTATTAGCCAGAAGGACTTTGGGAAAAACATTTCAAGAGAAATGAAATTCTCTCATAAAGATTCCGTAATTTTTCCATTAACCACATGTTATATCATTTAATTTAAAATATTATTATTGGAAGTCCTCACTTGAGAAGGGCTAACAAAACAATATATATCAATATAGAAAATATTTCTAAATAGTTGAAAGTAAATATTCAATATCCTGGTTATAAATATGCTCTTTTAATTGTCCCGTTTTTTCAACTTCCATATAAATATTTTACAAAATGCTTACCAAACTCTTTGTTCATTTATCTTTAACATTTGAAATGACTCAAAGTATATTACCATACGCTACTATTTGTTTATAATGTATATTAAAATAGCAGTAGTATATCAGATAATATTTTTATTAAATTTAAACCAAAATATATTATTAATTTAAGACAAACAAAAATATATTTAAGGCTCATACTAAAGTTTGCGTTTAAAATGTTAAGTTTATTAACATATTAATATACTTTAATCGCTTTAAATACTTGAATGGAATGAAAAAAATTATATGGGTGTTGATAATTCAATTACAAATAAGAGTGCTTATTTTAAAATATTAATTTTTCGCCATTTCAGATTAAATATAAAAAAAATGAAAGTACACGCTGTATGTGATCTAAGTAATTAATGTAATGTATAAATTATATAGAGAGCTGCAATTCTCAGGTTTTCATAATATATGAAAGTGTTTTAAGTCTATGAAAAATTGAATTTTATTTATATATTAATAAGTCTGAATATCATAAACCACTCAAATTTAGATTCAAGAACATTTTTTAAATTCAGAATATATTTAATTGAATGTTTTAATTATTAAAAGAAACATAACCAGAGGTTATTATTCCAGGAATAAAAGGAGGATCAAACGCTTCTTTGGGATCCTTCAACCTTACCAGCTCGATCACCTAGAATTATTTTTTTTGGCCTTTGGCGTCTTATTCTTGGTGGTAATGCACAAAAACTGGATCCTTAATATACAGGAAAATTCTTTTTTAATTGCTTTTCTTACTTTTAGAACCAAAAACATTAATTTACGAATAAGAATACGCTAAATCTTCTAATATTTAAGTAACAATAACGGATATACTACAGCTTCTGACAGCCCGCATCCCTGTGAGAGATGAGTAGCCCTAATCGAATGATTTATTAACTGGCCCAGTAGTGTAACGGTCAATTTTGACAGGGGATGAGTAATTTTTTCATAAAGACGCTAATGTGTTTCCTAAAACGCTCTGAGAGTAGTAAAATGTATATCATGAAAAGGTGGGAAAATATTGTTTTTATAAAAAAACACATTAGCGGTATTAAAGAAGTTGTGTGATGTATTATTTTTAAAATAGTTTGAATATAGTTTTCATATAATAAATTGAAAAAAGATTTCTTTTAAGTCGGTTTAACAGTACTTTTAAATGTTACATGAACGAGTCAAGATAATGCTGTCACTTTTAAATTATGAATAGATTAAATTAAATTTTAAACAAGTGGTTATACCCACAAAAATACTTCTTTAATAATAATATAAGAGTTTTTCTCAAATAGGCTCTTAGAGTTGCTGTTTTTTTAGTATGTTTTACGATGATAGTAGAAAAAAGTTATTACTTTAAGCATTTTTGTCAATATTTCGTCTGATACATGATATAACAATACAAAAAGAGTCTGTATTTTTTACTGTCTAAACTATTACATAACTTTAAAAACCAAAATCGGTAGCAGTTGAATGTACGTTAAATTAAATAATATACAAAACTATAAACAATAAAATTAATATAATCAATGAATTCTGTTGGTTATTTAAAACAAAAAGAAGGGTAGTGTAAGTTATGTTCATGTGTGTGTATGAGTCTGTGTGGCATCGTAGCTCTTAAACTAATCGACCGAATTAGTAGCGTTTTTTTGAATTTCATAGTCAGATTCCTTGCTTTCTCTCTGCTATGTTTTAATTTTATCAGTTAATCGGTCTTAACTTTCAGCTTTCAGTTTAACTTTTCCAAAATGACGTAAAGTATTTTCGGCATATGATTACCAGATAAAGCTCTTCACGTGTACCACTATAATGTTTCCCAAAATAGATCTAAAAAATTAAAGAATATCTACAAACAAATAAAACAGATTCAATAAGTTTTTGTTCATATATCATATGATAAATTACTGCTACGTGCTAGTTAAGCCGGAATCATCATATTTAATTACTGTGATTAATATTTGCTTAACTTTCGTCTGATCAACAAAGTATAACACGCAATCCGAACAGTAATATTTTGTTATGAAAACCTACAATGAACACAATGGTTAAAATTCCGATGGTTATTGTAATTAAAAATAGAACTCACTTGTTACAAAACGCTCTCATTCTTGATTATGTTTGTATATTGGGTGGTTTTTAAAATTCGTTAGTAAGACATTTACATTTCAAAAGACATTAAAACTACTTGGAAATAAATCTTAAATAATATTGCAACAGTATATAAGTTGTTATTGTTTAAAATCTCATATACCATTTTACAAAAACACAATTTTATAAATGGCACTTACAAACTTTATTTTTGTAGGTGGTTATTATATTATTATAAAACATATTTTATTTACGAAAATAATGAAATTATTTATTGTATCTTCCACAAAACGGTCACACAGTCAACCGCAAGGTGAGGAAGACTTTAAATGTGTTTTATATCCTTTTAAAGCTAATGTATTTTTAAAGTAAGAAAGGTGTATTAAACAAAATGATACCATTAGGGAGCGTGTAATGATCACATCAATCTCGTCCGTAGTATTCCCAAAAACGACAAGAAGACGCTTCTTTATATTGCATGAAGATAAAATTATTACATTTTTTAAAGCATACACGACAAATATTGGTCTGATGATTTTACGACGCGAAATATTATTTAATATATCTTAATGTCCTTTTCATTGATTTGTTAGAAGCAACCTATAACACAAAATATAGAATTTGTAATAATCCTAGAGACCCCTACAATTATATTTCGTACGCTTAAAATCCATACAAATTTAAACACATCCACAAAATTGATAATTCTATGGAATATACTTAGTATTTTCATATCTCATACTTTTATGTGGTCTTTCTATTTACACATATATCGCACTAAAGGTCACCCTCGGAATTCATTACAAAGGCATCATAATAATACCAGCAAAATATTATACTTAATAAATATATTATACAACTTTCCTTATTCTACTTTTCTGTAAGAAAGTATTAACAGCCTTTGAGCTTGATAGATATTAAATAGATATAATTAATTGAAAATACGACTTCTGAAAAGCTTAAATGAAACTAATATTTTTCGGATATACTACGCGTGCTTTATTTTTGTAAAAAAATACATACTCCCGACGTTTCGGTTACTTTTCAGCAATCGTGATCACGGGCAGACGAGATGTGAGTGTCATTTAAATGAATAAAACTCGCAAAAGTCTTAGATCTCATTTTCTGAAAAGCTTTCTTTATATTGCATGTAGTGAGAGAAATAAATATCGCTGGCGTTTTATGTTCACAGTTAGATACCACGTGGGGACCAACAAGTGTTGCGCTGTATCTTGGAGTTTGATACGTGGTAGAGCCTAGCTGTGTTACTATAGCTCGAACATGGGCTGACTCGACCGAGAAAGTACCACCTTCTCACAGAAGTTTGGCGTGAAGCCTCTAATGGCTGCGTTTCGTCTGATGAGCGAGAGAGCCAGTTACCCCTTCCCCGTTCCCACCCTTTCCTGCTATCTCCTTATTCCCATCCCTCCCTTTCCTCAACAACCAAGATTGGCAACGCATCCACAACATCTACGTTGCGGCTGTCCATGGACGACGGTCACTACTCACGTAGGCCGTCTGCTTGTTTGCCACCTTTTACATTTAAAAAAAATATTTTATTTATTCGCTAGTGGGATTGTGAATCGTCACATTCACAAATTAAATGTAAATATATCTAGAAAACAACGAAATTCGTTTGAAGAGTATCACTACATTGAGTCTGAAAACTATTTAAGCAATAACATCTACATAAAAATAAAAAACGATGCACTTATAATATTCATCTCTTACTGAATCGGGAGATAAATAAATTACTAGTGATAGGTTGGAATCATTCTGTTTTATAAAATGGAAATAAAGTTTATAATTCTTTATTTTACAAAGATAAAACTTTACAACTAGAATTAATTTAAAATGAAGAAAAAAAAGTTTGTTTTTTCAATGTTCGAATTAATTCTACAAAAAAAAAAAAAATGCTTTAATGTATCTGACGAAATCATCTATAAATTAAATAATGCATTTTTGATTGTATATTGTGATAAAAAATTACGGACTGTAAACAACAGTATTAAAACTATTTTACAACTACCTACACTTCTACTCCCTACTAGTTATGAAACTATTTTTGTCACATATATTCCAGCTTTGATAAATCATAAAAAACAATAATTTAGTCTTCAGTCTTGTAACGTTTAATTTAATATTTATTAAAACTATATTTAATTATGAGAATGGTTAAAAAAAGAGAAATTATTAACTTCTATTTCGAAGATTAATTATTTTCCAACTAATATCAAAAAATAGTATGCTAAACTGTATGAACTTAATAGTTTGTAAGTGAATAGATATGGAATAACATCGAAAACAGCTTGGAACGAACTCCATTCTGTAAGCGTCAAAATTAAAACAGAAATAAAAGCCTGTCAGTTTACTAAAAAAAAAATATACTTACAGCAATACTGTATTTGTGGTAACTTTATTGAAAAAGTTCCCGATAGCTTTGAGAAAACATAATAATGTCAATGATATTGTTAAAACAACAAAAAACTTTAATTTGTAAAAGATAAAATTTTTGGCCAAACATTTTATCTATCACTGTTAACACTCATTCAATTTTCTTGATTTTCACAGTTTTTTTTGCATATTTTTTTTTTCGTATTTCAAAGGAAATAGTTTTTCGATCACATGGATGAACTTTGATTATTCGTACTAAAAGTTTTATTTGTTGAGACGTTTAATGTATTTCCACGAAGAGGTCGTATAGAATCTCATTTGCTTAGTTTTATTGGGTCAAGTGTTCCTAAGGCGGTAAATTTGTTGCTTGATGGCTGCCAGCACTAATCACCGCTGACTTCATATTGAAAACATTTAAATTAATTAAGAAGTTATTAGAAGGATTTGATAGATTATTTTCAACAATTGTAGTCGTCATCATTTGTAGTTTTTCCTCTACTTTATAATTTTCCTTGAAATATATGGGACTTGATTCGATAAAATTAATCTTAAAAAGACACAAACAAGATATTATTTTATAATGAGTAATTAGCCCTTATTGCATTCCTGTAAGTACTTTAAATTATAAATATTATGTATATTTTACATCTTAAACGCACGTTGCCTTTTTTCAATATAATAATTTTATTAATATTATATTTCTTTTATTTGTCTATGCGGCAGCATTCATTTCATTTATACGCTAAGGATAATACCAGAATGTCCTATTGAAGTACTATTGAATTATTTCGAAATTAAAATGAATTATATAATCATTTATTTAATAATAAAATAAAATTTATATAAGAATGAAATCGATGGAAGAAAAAATCTGATTAGAGATGAATATTTTACAAAAAACAACACGCAAACCTTTAACTCTTCAAATGCTTAACAGACTCTCAACAAGTTATTTCATATTTTAACTATGGTAAAAGTTAAAATTATTCATTTAAATGAATTTAATATATATTCGGATTTACTACGTGGATATTATTATTTAAAAACTACATAATCCCGACGTTTCGGTTACTTTTCAGCAACCGTGATCACGGGCAGACGAGATGATGTGAGATGTAAAATTATTGTTTAGGGAAATTTTTCTTTAATGGCCATGTTTGTAAAACGAGTGCATTTAAAAAAAAAAAAGTGAATGCATACTATCATTTCATTTATATACATGCAATGAATATGTGAACCAATTGTATTTAATTTAAGTAGGATCGTATATAAGACTGGTGATTTTAGGCTTACAGATACACGTAGCCTTATTTAATGAGATATCTCAAAAGTGTGTTTTAGAGATTGATATGACAAGTAATAAATAAAATATATGAAAAAAAAATTAATGGAAAATAATAATAATATTCACTTTATGTTTGAAAACATCTTTTTATAGAGTCTTTAATTCAATCTACACAACAAATTTTTATAAATTACTTGGTAATAACCTGAAACAATTAAAACAAATTATATGATTTAATAATAATTACAATAATTACCTTTGTATATAAAACCACGTATTCATGATTTGAAAAATATTTTCAGACCTCTTAGAAATATTTGAAATGTAAAAAGGGGATTATTACGCACAAATTTGCCTTGAAATTCAACTTAAGCACAAGACAAGGCCAAATAAAGAGAGTTAACCGATTGTCTTGAATAATTGCTTTGCAAAACATAACTTAATATTCACGGCCTCGAAACCTCTGTGCTTGGCACCGAAGACACCCACTTTACGTTAAAGGTTACTGGTTGAAAAGAATATTATCTTTCAAACTAACTTCTTTCCGTTGCCCGCTATCTAAAGTTTCCGTATTCTTAGGAAAGCTATACTAAAGAATTGTTATGTCAAGAAGCTGTTCCTATAACTAAAACCTACCCACAACAAATAAAATTTATTAACTTACGTTGTAATGTTAGGTTTTATAAAATTACTTTAAATGATAATTTTTTTATACTTAACTGTACACAGATAGTAGAATTAATTGTGTTATAGGCTTTAAACCTAATAATAAATGGCGTCAATCGAAGTTCTTTCGTTTAATGATATTATAACCGAGATTAAATTGAATTGTAAATCAATAGGCATGATATAATTTATCTAACTGGCGAGATATTAGTAAAATTCTAAAAAAGTAACAAAAATAAAATAATGGGAAGGACTGACAAAATAAAATAGTGATTATAAATTGATTTAATTTAATTTGAATATTATATTGTGTACAATATTATTATGAATAGTATCAAAATATACGTTATTCAAACAAAGGCATGAGTGAAATGTGGAATTACATGAACAATGAACATGGTAATACATGTGATACACATATAGCCCTTATAGAACAGCTTAGGGAGAAAATCAGCATAATGAGATCTGAGATTTTCGCGAGTTTTATTCATTTAAATGAAGCTAATATTTTTCGGATAAACTACTCGTGATTTATTTTTGTAAAAAACTACACACTCCCGACGTTTCGGTTACTTTTCAGCAACTGCCCGTGATCACGGTTACAAAAATAAAACACGCGTAGTTTATCCGAAAAATATTGGTTTCATTTAAGAGAAAATCAACAGTTAGTTAGTCTTTCAAATAATAATCAGAATATTTATTCTTGGATTGTATAATATTCTCTATTAAGCGTAATTTTTATTTCAGATTGAGTCTTCAAATGTAAGGTTTAAAATATCTTGATTCATCTTATCACTTATTTAGACGTAGGCTTAAAAATATTAGATATGTTTTTGGAAAAGAAAATTCAGAGTGTGACTAACAAATGAAAATAGTAAAAAAATAAGCTAAACTTATTTTTTTACAATTTTCATTTGTTTGATACGTTTTTAAACAATTATACAAATTATATTCTGTGTTGTAACCGTAAGAAAAGGTAATCCTTTGCTGAATTCTCGTGAGGAATCTTCATCTTATAATTTAAACATTAAGGCTACATATACATTTTTTTAAATAATTTTTTATATCCTTTTCTATATATTTAACACAAGTTAATATCGTATAATAAATAACTTCAAAAGTTTATGAGTCAAAATGTATTTATATTCGTTAATTGAAAAAACTACAGCAAGGGCAAATAAAATAAGATAAATAGTAAAAGGTCAATCACGGCTCGTGCTTGAAGAATGTGATTTTGGACCAGACCCCTCTAATCCATCTGATCCCCCGATCCAGGATATTTCAGACCAAAACTATAATCGATTGGAAGTTGATCGAAAAATAATTACAATTGAATTTATTCTGCTAAACCATCACTGTCCATATAACCATTGACTGTGGTTATCAACTATTCGAATCTATCACAACCCTTGACAAAGTAGACAATACAAAAATTAAAAGTCTCACGTCACTACATTAAAAATGACATAAAATGAAAAGCACTATGTAGTCTCCAAAAGGCAAATAAGATCAACTTTCGCTTCGTTTCGAGGTTGATTTTGGAATTTTGCACCTTGCAATGAGCAATGAAGAACGATACTGTTTAGGCTATTCTTTTACTGAAAATATTAAACCGAACCTGCCCTTTATGACCTTGACTACCCTATATTATGGATTCAGGCTTAGACAAAGCTGTATGCTCCCCAGACTTCGAAGATGAATTTTCCACTGGCATTTTTATTTTTGTTACATGAACTCATAAAGTAGTTGGTTCTGATACATTATAACTTAATGAGTTATGAAAAATTGTTTTAATAATATTTCTTGATAAATTTTACTAAACTAGTCAGTTTAATGCAGCAAATAGGTTACGAGACTGCTGTGTAATCACATTTTATATTTAACGATGACTCTGGAACACGTGAAGTACTAAATCCAGTAATCGTATATGATTATTCGATTAGTGCTGGATGATAAAATCTTGTAACAATTTATATCATTTTGGTAAAGATTTAATACTCTTAAACTGCTGAACTCATATGAACGAAAAATAACTTATCACGAAAATACGAAACTGACTTTCAAATAAAAGAAATGCATTTAAATCAGTCGACCCGTTTGAGAGCTACGAAGCCACAGACACGTACAACCACGCCCGTAGAGAGGGAAAGAGAAAGAGAGGGATTGACGTTGAACTTCTAAAACTCCTCTTTTTACTTTAGGGCTTAAAATAATATCAAGATCAAGTAATATCAAATACATCATTAGGTTATCAATATGTGTATTGAAAAAATTAATAAAAAGTCTTAGAATAGAACGTTCTGAAACATCAATTGGCAAAAAAATCCTATTTTTTTTTTCTCAAAGACGGCAAAAAAGGTAAAAATTATTAAGGGCCCATTATTTTGAAGGTCAGATGAAGGAAACCACAATATTTTATTAAGTTAAAACAGTTGATTCAATAAAAAAAAATTAAGAAGCTTCTTAATATTTTGACTGAAATGTCAAACTGATCACGATTTATTTCAGTAAATATTTTAAAGCAAATATGTATTTCCAAAAGGAAAGTGACTTTTAACTATTTGGAATTTAATATCGTTTTCTTATTTTTTACCACTTTTTCTTTATTGTCGTCACCAACAAATAATATCATGTTACGTACGCGCTACATATTATAAAATAAATGAACATCGCCGGGGTAACATCGTTGTATAGATAAAATATCATATAACGAGTGACGCCGCTGACTCCGCGGAACGAACACCAAGCCATGTGGACCAGAAGATTCCTGATACCACACAAGCTATGGAATGGTATTGCTATCCTAACATCGGGGCAATCATGTAGTCCTAGGTATAGGTTATAAGTTTTAATATGTAATTTTTTATTATAATATACATATAAGTATGTTTCGTAGTTTTCCTGGAACCTCCGGTCGCCACCTTATATAATTATCACATAAATATTTATATAAATAAAGCTAATCTTTTTTGGATTATACTATACATATTTTATTATTTAAAAAAAAAACATACTCCCGACGTTATTAATGTAGTTGTTGGATCTTATAAGAACCTGACCGCGGTAAATATTAAAAAAATTAAAAGAAAAGTACCTGTCCATCGAAAAGATCAGGCGTTGTGTTTATTAAAAAGTCCAGCAAACGCTCTTAAAACCATATTTGGTCACTATCAACGTTTTTCTTATTTCCAATAAGAAAATAAGAAAAATATTTTTGTATATTCTAGTTAAATTAATACAAAAAATGTATTCAACTTCTCTTGTCCATTTGTTGAGTAAGTTAAAAGAAATATAGTGAAAAATTGTCAAGGAAGATTTACCAGGGCTGAATTAAAATTTTCCTTCATCGTAAAAGTCATTCTCAGTGTTCAGACTGTCACTTCAGCTTAATGCCTACTCAATACTTACCTTACGTTCATAAAGAAACATTCATCAAAAGGAGATCTAAGATTTTCGCGAGTATTTATTTAAATGAAACTAGTGTTATTCGGATTTACTACGCGGATATTATTATTTAAAAACTACATAATCCCGACGTTTCGGTTACTTTGCAGCAACCGTGATCACGGGCAGACGAGGTGTCACACCTCGTAGTAAATCCGAATAACACTAGTTTCATTTAAATTCATCAAAAGGATTTGTATTGTATTAAATAAAAAATATATCGTTTGTTTCATGGTCAACAACAAATACATAAAAACATACGATAACGATTAAAAACTAACCTATTGGTTAGTTATAAATATTTTAAGAGTTAGCTATGATGAGATAAGTATAATGTCAAAGACCCTTTTTTTTTTTTTTTTGATGACGCAGGGAAACTCTTTTTACGAGCCGTCTCACCGGCCTTGGTGGGGCCGGAGAGGATGTGTGAGACTCGACCTGGGCAGGTCCCTACTCACTAAAACCACTGCGAAAGCCATCGGCCGCTATGTTGGTGCACCCCGGATCTGTCAGCGACAGGGCACACCAGCGACTGGCCGGTCCTGGCAAAGACCGGACTTACTCCCTCGGAGAAAGGGGGTGATCCCGGCAATTAGGACCGCCCCGACGACGCCGGGCTTTCACAGGAGCCGGGTTACCAGCCCGACCCCAGCCCGGGGCCCAGGGGCGCTATTGGAGGAGGCGTTGATATCGCCCCCGGCGCGCCCCCGTCCGTCGTCTGCGGAGGGAGGGTGCATCAGCCGCAACCTCCCGTTCCCGCTCAGATGCCTCCTTCGTGGACATGACCGTCTCACAGAAGGAGGACACCGCCATCCAGGACCTGTCACTCTCGAGCATCTTCTCCGCGACACTCGAAAGCGACAAGCCCACTCCGCCGAGTGCCGCCACAAGGTCTTGGCGCTGCGCAGCCCATCTCGGGCACACCTCGAGGGTGTGCTGGGCTGAGTCCACCGCAGCGCCGCACTCATGGCAGCCTCCTTCCGGCTCTCTCCTGGCCACCCGACACAAGTAGTCACCGAAGCAGCCGTGCCCGGTGAAAACCTGCGTCAGACGGAAAGTGAGAGGCTTGCGTTTCCGCCTCATCCAACGCTCTAGGACCGGACGGAGCGCAGCCGTTGTACGTTTACCGTACGGCTGGCCCGCCAGGTCCTCCCCCCACTCCCGCATAAGGCGCGACTCCCCTGCCGGCGAACCGCCCGGATCTCCTCTGTCGAAGGGTTCTCTCCGAGAGCCCTCCTACCCGAGACGTAAGAGAACACCTCGGCGAGAACCGACGCCACAAGATCCCAAGGCGGATCGCCGGCAAGAGCCGTCGCTGCGGCCCAGGAGACCGTACGGTACCCCCTAACCACCCTCACCGCGGGCGCCCTTTGCGCCGAGCGCAGAAGGGCCTTGACCCCGCGGCTCATCGGGCGATCAGCCCAAACGGGAGCACCGTACGTGGCTATACTCCGACAGACCCCAGAGTATAGCCGCCTGCAAGCTGCGCTGGGACCTCCGAGGTTCGGGAGGAATTTCCCCAGCGCACCTGCCGTCCTCATGACCTTCGGCACCAACTCTCTGAAATGGGGCACGAAGGTCCACCCTCCGTCAAGGGTGAGCCCCAGATATTTCATGGTAGGGCTCACCCTGACCCTCCCTCCTCCTATGAGGAGGGTGGCACCCGGCGGGGGTCCTTTCCGCCCAGTCCCGCGGAAGAGGAGGGCTTCGGTCTTGTCGATTCTGACCCGAAGCCCCAACCTCTCTATGCGGCTGACCACGAGAGCAGTTCCGACCTCGGCCAGCCGCGCCGCCTCCTTGTAGCTCCGTCCCCGGGATAAGACGAGGGTGTCATCAGCGTAGCATATGACACCCATCCCGGGGAGGAGGCGGCTCCGCAGGACCCAGTCATACCCGACGTTCCACAGGACAGGTCCCAATACCGAACCCTGTGGAACGCCGTTGTCGACTGTCCACCACTCTATGGACCCCCTCCGGTTCTCGACTGCCACCCTCCTCTGGGAGAGGTAGCTGCCTAACAGCCTCCTCAGATACAGGGGCACTCCGAAGTATACGAGTGCCGCCTGTATCGCGCTGTGTGGGAGGCTGTTGAAGGCGTTGGCGATGTCCAACGACACCGCCAACACTACCTCTCCTCTGCGTTCCGCCTCTTCCGTCACCGCCCTCAGGCGTTTGAGGGCATCAACGGTCGACCGGTGGGCTCGGAACCCGAACTGGGACTCTGAAAGTCCCGGTCCCGAGCCTTCCTCCAGGTGCCGAACGAGACGGGTGGCTATAATCTTCTCAAAAGCCTTCCCCGCCTCATTCAGCACAACCACCGGTCGCACCGCCGAAGCCGAGTCCGGAGGCCGGCTGCCTTTTGGAAGTAGGCATAGCCGGCCTTCCTTCCAGGCCCTCGGGAACTGCTCGGACCTCAGACAGAGGTCGAACAGTTCCCTGAGGGCTCCTCCGAGGTGCACCAGGGAGAGGGCCAGAACCCTCCCGTGCACCCCGTCCGGACCCGGTGCGCTCTTCTTACTCTGGAGGCGAGCCAGAATCGCCTCCATTTCAGCCTCCGTGACGGTGGGCGGAACGCGGTCGCCCTCTTCCAGCGTCTGCCGAGCCATTCTGGGGGGAGTGAATCCCGCCGGGGCGTCGGGGAAGAGTTCCCCGACGATCCCCCTCAGAACAGCTGGCTGGAGCACCTCCGTGATGGGGGCCGACTGGGCGCAGATTTTGTTCCGCGCCCGCTTGTATGGTCGGCCCCAGGGGTCTCGATCGAGCCCCTCCACCAGCTCCAGCCAGGCTGCCTCTTTGGCTCGGCAGATGGCCTGCTGCAGGATCAACTTTTTCGCCACGTAGACCCTGTACAGCCGGCCATCACGCTCCTCGTCCTGGGGGCGGCGTCGCCTGCTCCGGGTATATGCCCTCCTGGCCCCGTTGCAGGCGACCCGGAGGTCGGAAATGTGGTCCGACCACCAGTACACCGCACCCCGCGGGGGTGGACGTCCAACGGGGGGCATCGCCGCTCTGCAGATGTTATGGAGAACGTCCCCAAAGCGACTAGCCCCCTCGTCCACCCCCAACTCTTCACTCCCCGGGAGACTCCAGCGGCCGACAACGGCCGCTTCCTCAGCCAGTTCCCGGTTGAGCCTTGACAGGGCCCAACGCGGGAACCGACTTCTCTCCCGGGACGACGAGGTACTCGACGCTGGACTCCGGCGACCGGCAGGAGAGGCAGACACTTCGAACCGTATGTAGCGGTGGTCCGAAAGCGTCTCCACTCCTGCCTCAACCCTCCATCCCTCCACTCTGCGTGCGATGGTCGGAGTGGCGAACGAGACGTCCACCACTGAACCTCCCAACCGTCGCACGCACGTCTGGACTGTCCCCGTGTTGAGTAGGGACAGCCCGGCAGTTAGCGCCCATTCCTCCAGCTCCCTCCCTCTGGGTGTTGTGAGGGGATTTCCCCACGCCGTGGACTTGGCGTTGAGGTCCCCCATCACAACCACCTGTAGAGGCGCTAACTGCCCTACCACCGGCCCGAGAGAGTCGAGAAATCTCTCAAAGGCCGGCAGGTCGCGGTTCGGAGAGAAATATACCCCGACTATGGCAATCTCCCCCCGAACCGCCGCCACATACCCGTGGCCCCTCGCCTTGACTGCGAGGGGGGGCACGGCGCCCGGCCGCGTGACGATCGCCACGGAGCCGCCCCTGTCTCCCGCCCAATGAGGTAGGGCAGGGACATAGTACGGCTCCGCTATGACCGCCACGTCAACGGCCCACTCCACCATGGACTGCAGGAAGAGATCCTGAGCCCCGGCGGAGTGGTTCCCGTTGGCCTGCAGGAAACTGAGATGTCCAGCCATTATTCGGACATTTCAGCTCCCGACGCCCGCCTCGAAACCCCCGCCCTTTGTGGCTGGGCCGGGAGTTTCCCACGGGTGGATGGGGGGCGGCACGAATGACCCCCCATAACATGGTCCGCCGGCTTGCTCGCGTCAGCGCACACAGCGCAGCGCGGTGACGCGGAGCACTGGACGGACTTGTGGCCCTCCTTTCCGCAGCGGTAGCACAAACCACTGCGGTCTTTTGGACTGGGGCACGCGGCCGCGACGTGCCCCGTTCCCAAGCACTTGAAGCAGTGCTTGGGTCGTGCCTCCATGTGTGAGAGCCGCACCTGGCTCCACCCGACTGACAGGCTGCCCAGCTGCAGCAGCTTTTTAGCCGCCGCAGCCGGCACCTCCACCAGGGCGGAGCCTGTGCCGCGAGGCCCAGGTCGCACGCTACGAACCCTGACCTGGGCCTCGGTGCAGCCCCCCTCCTGCGCGACCGCGGCTATCAGCCGGTCCGCGGTCGTCGCGTCGTTGAGGCCCGTTAATAATGTCAAAGACCCTATTATTATTAAACATAGACAAAATTAGTATAATAATAACTTTCTTATATATTAACAAATATCAACTGCTGAGGATAAGGTAAAAGAAAGATGTCCAAAACTATTTTTCATTTATAAACATTATCATCAAGTATTATGTTATAAAATATCTTAAATTTTATAATCTTTGCGATACCCGTTCTATTATAAAGCATATCAAATGTAAATAAATCAAATATATAAAGTAATATATTCCTGATTTACTATAACTTAAACACACGTCTTGCCTGTTGATTCATTTCATCAATAATTAAAACTAATAGTAATTTAATAAAAGAAATCTGACCTCATATATCTTGGTTTAGTTTGTGTGTTGTGTGATGCAATTTTTTTTTCACAAACACTAAAATGTATAAACACAAGCTCAGGCGGTTGTCTAACTGAATCACGCCTTTTATGCAACTGACTGATAGCTACCCTCCCCACTGGTATAAATGAGACTATGTACATATCTATTTAATGGATATAGCTACTAGACACTACATCGGTATAACAATTGCATGAATGCATCAAAAGTAAAATTACAAAGGCACAAATTTTCTGGTTTTAGTTATTTTAGTCTCTAATTTTGAATTTAGAGGTATTAAAACGCAGGTCAAGCGAGAAAGTTTTAGACATAAAGGTGTAGAAATGGGATGTAGATATAATTCTCTCCCAAGAAGTTGTTACGAATTAAGTCGGTTGCCCTTCCATATAATTTCGGAAGTCAAACCGTCTAAACGTAGTTTTACGAGACAGTAAATATTATAATTGAATGGGATATAACTTATTTAATTAAAAACTTTGTTCGAAATGTTTTATATAAATGTCATTCATTACACAGAAAACAAATTGAAAAAATATTGTTTTTATTATTTATTGAATCGAAATGATAACTGTATTTTGTAATCTTGGGATAGCATTAAGAAAGTACGATACTTTTTTTTCATTCGTATAAAAAAAAGAAATATATAAAGATATGTGAATATGAATGTATTTAGTCCCTCTTCAGTAACAACCAATATTTTAAGGCTGCAGTCCTTCATTTATTAGACCCCTAATGCCTATTATATGTTATTTTTATATAACTTTTCGGCCCAAAACCGTAAGCAAAGTTTAAAATTGATAGTTGTTATTGTATATATAAATTAGATATAAATTTAAATACAGAGTTATACAGGGCATATCTTTAAGTGTATATCTTGCGTCACTGAAAAAAGAACTTTGACCATAGCATTAAAAGTGTTCTCAATAGGAAACATTACATACGTCCTTGTTAAAGCAATAAAATTGTTATAAGAAAATATTAACCTTGATTATTTCATGACTCTTCAAATCTTAATAGTTGAAGATGTTTTAGTTCGTTATTTATTAATTAAAAAGAATCTATGAACTTATTTTAAGTTATATTCTTATTTTTGTTTCAGATTTTTTATAGTACTAGTATTCAGGTCCTATGATATAAATAATATAAATTTATTGCTATTATTAATGTGAAATTTGACTTACCTATTTAAAGTAAAATTGGTATCAGTTTGTCCTTTTTATGATATATCAGATTTATTTTTATTTGTATCATTGTGAAAGAATATTTCAAAACTCATAAAGATCTCTTGAGCATTTAAGGTTTTAGAGAACGTAAGAGTTATGAATATCATTTTAAACATTAATATGAGCTATTGACGTTAAAACCTCACAGACTCTTCAATATCAAATAGATCAAAGAATTTTTAACTTTGTAATGTTTTATCAGATTCCCAAGTAATTTAATTTGCGGAAAAATCTATCGATTTTTTTTTTATTATTTGAAAGATGGCAAAAGAGCAGACGGCCTTTTTGATAGGCAGTAGTGATCGTCGCCCATGGACATCCGCAACGTAGATGTTGTGGATGCGTTGCCATCCTTGGTTGTTGAGGAGAGGGAGGGATGGGAATAAGGAAATGGCTGGAAAGGGTGGGAACGGGGAAAGGGGAACCGGCTCTCTCATTCATTGGACGAAACGCAGTTACTAAAGGCTACTTCACGCCGATCTCCTGTGAGAGGGTGGTACTTCCCCGGTTGAGCCAGCACATGTTCGAGCTGTAGTAACTTGACCACAGGTAGGCTCTACCACCAAAAGTTAGTCTTAAAATTTTAGTGTTACCAATTCTTATAACACAAATAAATAAATATAATTAATTCGTTTTAGCACTATCATTTTAGTCTCCTGATATTTTTTAATGGAAATTTAAACTAAAATAATGCTATTTACAGTGTAGTAAAAAAAATTTAAGAAGTCAGTTCAACCGTTGTATGGAGAGAATGTATGTAGTTCTCCTGAACCCAAATGAGGGAAGTTATAAAAGCTTTTACAGTACTTCCATTATACGAACATTTAAAATAGTTCGTGACTCATTTAAAAATACAAAGCGGTCAGCAGATTAAGTAATTTAATTATCATTAAAATGTCGTAGGAAAGTTGGGGTAACTTAAATTAAACTAAATCTTTTCTCCTAATTACACTACCAACCCAAGGTTGTAACATTTCTCTAAACATTTTTGATAATTCAATATATGAAAACATTTTTTTTTAATTTTCCTATTTAAGAGAATATTGATGAAAATAACGAAAATTAAAAAAATATTAAAAAAAAAAATAAGGCGCAATGTATAGATTAAGAAAAATTATTGCACCTGTTTGAAGATCAATCCTAATTTTAAATTTAATATAGTTGTAGCTTTCATGGCTTTTAAGTTATTATTACTAAACTATAATCCCTAGGCGTTACTTTAAGCACTATTGAAACTGGTGGCAAAAAAATAGATTGATAATAAGGAAAGGTTAAATCAATTGATTTTCCATTGAAATTGAAACAAAAATAACGGTCTCGATGTAAGTCAGTAACATTTTTATATAATATAAAGATGGACCTTTATGTCTAAGAACATCATTACGTTATATATATATATATATATATTTATATCTCCCTTTCTGGTCTATTAACACTGTGAAGCAAAAACAATATCAATTTAATATAAATTTAGCAACCTTCAGTCAAACTCGATGAAGCTGTCACTACACAATTTCCGCTTTTTTACTTTTCTCATCGAGCTTTAATTGAATCAAATAGCGCATTGTTAACAGGATCCTATTATATATAAAATTTTCAATACCCTCACTTTAACTTTTTTACTTATTAGTAAAATAATTAATAAAACATTAGTTGTTAATTATCGTTTTATTTAACGGTGAATTATAATTACATTAAACCTCTTTGGACAAATAGCAGCATTTTAGGGAATTTTGTTTGGAAACTTAATAAACGTTTGATACTTAGGAACCATTTGCCCTTTCAACGTCGAATCATCTGTAGTTGGCATAAGGTTAAGGACCCAAGTCGAAAGTTAGGTTTTCATACAATTATACATATACACATACATTTATATATTTTCATTGCATTTTTAGAGACGGGGTTAGATGCTAGTAAATTGTCATGTGATCCCTCCGTCATACGAGTGAAAGCAGTGTCATCACGAACACTGCGTTAACATTTCTATAAAATATTTGGATAACATCAATTTCGTTTAATATGTCAGAACTGTTGTTATAACTTAAAACTATTTGTTATTTTGAATATTTAATGTCACTTCATCTTAAGAGTTTATTTAATTGAATCATAACTGAAAAAATGGAAGCATGAATTCTACAATTGAGGTTTCAATGAGTTCCCTGGTTTCCCCTGTTGTTACTGACATATTCATGGAGGCATTCGAGGCGTGGCCCTTTTGCTCTACTCAAATAAAACCTATAATATTTGATTTGTATTTAGGTGACACCTTTACCATATTACATAAAAATAAAACATCTGATTAACTGACCCGCCTTAATTCTATCAATAGGAACATTCAATTCACTATAGAATTAGAGGCAATAATTCTTTAGCTTTCCTTGATATACTTGTCATTTGGAATCTGAGAATACTCTGGGACATTTCAGATGTCTCAATGGTAACTCAAACCAACCAAAATGCCAACCCAAAATGCCAACCAACTAGAAGCCCAGTTGCAGCATGTAACACATGCCCTGACCATCAATAACCTGCCTGTGCGAGCCAGCACCGCAAAAACCACTTGAAGCACCCAAAGTTGAGAGACAACCTGTCATATTACCATATTTTAAGGTAGTTACTGACAGATAGGCAACATCTTGCAAAAGGTTTCCATCAAGACAATATACAAACCACACAAGAAAGTAAGCCAATTCTTGAGACCAATTAAGAATACCGTTCCTTTACAAAACGTTGATGTATACACACTTGATTGTGGCTGTGGCTTATAATATAGTGAACAAACGAAGGCTAGCATCGGTACAAGGGTTAAAGAACATATCTTAGAAATTTAAAATAGGCGCGTGTCAAAGTCAGCAGTGTGTGAACACACAATAGACAAACCAAGCCAATACTTTCGGTTTTGCAAACCACAGAACATCGCTCGTGAAGGCAGGTTAATTCGTACCGTGATACACAGATCGTGATTAATTCGCGAGGATATTTAAATAAAAAAAAACATTCTAATTTCATTAGAGAAGATGGCTGGAATTTATGTAACACCTGGAAACCCCTCGTGAAAATATAAAATCTCATGTCCATGACGACACTGCAATATCTTAAGACATAGTTAGCGTATTTTGCGTGCATCCAGAGCGATACGTTAGAAAATTAATAAATCGTTAGCGGTAGATGATAAATAATAGGACTAACTGACAGACATTTTCCTCAAAGTTGCTGCAAAAGAACCTTAAAGTCGCGATTATGTATTTGTAACATAATAAAAAACGCGTAATAGTATCCGAATATATTAGTTTCATTTCAATGAATACACGGATAATATTAGATATCACTATTAATTTTTATGTCAAAGAAAGTTGGAATTAATTATGTAATAATTTGTATCAAAGCAAGTAAGGTCATAATTATATTTAAAGCTTTGTAATTATAGTAAAGAAATACTTATTTTATGCTAAATTTATACGAATGAAAAGCAAGTCTCGTGGAGAGTGGATGTTAAGATGTCAATTTGTCTAATTAGATGAGTTGAGGAAAATAAATTTATGTGGAGAGAGAACAAAAATATCTGAGGGATAAAGCTCTCTCACATTTTTTTCCGTATAAAAGTTGATTTATTTCATAAAATACGAGATTCCATTACGAAGTTTGGACCCGGAGTACAACAGTTCATCCAAGTAGAGTAAGAATCTGATAAACTTTGTCTAAATTAGACAAATGCAATTTTATTATCTGATTAGGTGCATGCATAATTTTGGAATGTTCGTGTTGTCACAAAGGCGGACTTACGTATATATGAATTTTTAAACTTTGCATTAATTTTTTTCTTTGTAACGATTATGTAAATTCTTTCATTGCTTTTGATGGTTAGTTGTCAAATTGATGCCATAAAAATATTAACATAAAGACAAAATATTCTTAACAACTATTTATATGACGTAACATCTAATGAGCAAAACTTTTATGTATACTGATATAAATTCATTAATTATTATAAAGTTTTACGTAATAAAAGCGTTGAGGAAACTCAACAATTGCTTTCTTTAATAATAATAATTTAAATTACATTTAAATAGAACTAATATTTTCTGATGTAATGTGCCTTTTTAATTATTCTAAACAACATACTGCCGACGTTTCTTTTACTTTGCAGCAACCGTGATCACGGGCGGACGAGGTGGAAAAAAAGAATACTAAATACCGCTTAGTACATCCGAAAATATTATTTTTACTGAAAAGAATACTCGCGAAAGTTAGATATACATAAATAACATTGTAAAAATTTACTGTCATAGCTTCCCCGTTTATAACTTAATTAACTTAAATCTTAACATTTATTTCTTCTAATATTTTTTAATTATATAACTGTTGGAGATTTCGTCACTTATCTCTTACTTGACAATATTAATGTGAAATCGAATTTATAAATAACAATATCAAATTCATAAATGACTTTCATTATCGTAAGACATCAGACAAGAAAGCATTGTGTCATTAATATTAAGAAAAAACCCCTTATTGATGATTACTACAATGATTTGCATGTGATATTATGATAGCACATTGATAATTTTATAATTTTACGTTCCAATTTTAAACATAATTAATAAAAAAAGCCTAATAAATAAAATATTAACATCATATATAATGACGTGAAGTATAAATAATTCCTGTACATAAATAAACTGCTATTTGATTTATATTCTCAACCCAGCTCAACTGCAGTAGAGTCACGAAGAATATTTTGAATATCATGAGACAACATATGAAAATACTTTCCAAGTTTGGGAAGAATACCTTTGCTACAGTTATTAAAGACATTCTTTAAGTTTATCCCGAAAATAAACAACCTATTAAATTTATTACGATTATTCCATAATAAATAATGATGCTTATGATCATAACGAGGCAGATCCTTTAATGATTTTGAACAAACAATAAAAAAGATTTTTCTTTTAATCTTTCGTATCCTGGCTATGTTTACTTTTATTTACTACTGAGCTATTGAATTGTTTTTACTAGTAGATCACTATTTTAACTATGATATTGTTTTTAAGAAATTATCCTTTTTTTTTTTTTTTTTTTGATGACGCAGGGAAACTCTTTTTACGAGCCGTCTCACCGGCCTTGGTGGGGCCGGAGAGGATGTGTGAGACTCGACCTGGGCAGGTCCCTACTCACTAAAACCACTGCGAAAGCCATCGGCCGCTATGTTGGTGCACCCCGGATCTGTCAGCGACAGGGCACACCAGCGACTGGCCGGTCCTGGCAAAGACCGGACTTACTCCCTCGGAGAAAGGGGGCGATCCCGGCAATTAGGACCGCCCCGACGACGCCGGGCTTTCATAGGAGCCGGGTTACCAGCCCGACCCCAGCCCGGGGCGCAGGGGCGCTATTGGAGGAGGCGTTGATATCGCCCCCGGCGCGCCCCCGTCCGTCGTCTGCGGAGGGAGGGTGCATCAGCCGCAACCTCCCGTTCCCGCTCAGATGCCTCCTTCGTGGACATGACCGTCTCACAGAAGGAGGACACCGCCATCCAGGACCTGTCACTCTCGAGCATCTTCTCCGCGACACTCGAAAGCGACAAGTCCACTCCGCCGAGTGCCGCCACAAGGTCTTGGCGCTGCGCAGCCCATCTCGGGCACACCTCGAGGGTGTGCTGGGCTGTGTCCACCGCAGCGCCGCACTCATGGCAGCCTCCTTCCGGCTCTCTCCTGGCCACCCGACACAAGTAGTCACCGAAGCAGCCGTGCCCGGTGAAAACCTGCGTCAGACGGAAAGTGAGAGGCTTGCGTTTCCGCCTCATCCAACGCTCTAGGACCGGACGGAGCGCAGCCGTTGTACGTTTACCGTACGGCTGCCCCGCCAGGTCCTCCCCCCACTCCCGCATAAGGCGCGACTCCCCCTGCCGGCGAACCGCCCGGATCTCCTCTGTCGAAGGGTTCTCTCCGAGAGCCCTCCTACCCGAGACGTAAGAGAACACCTCGGCGAGAACCGACGCCACAAGATCCCAAGGCGGATCGCCGGCAAGAGCCGTCGCTGCGGCCCAGGAGACCGTACGGTACCCCCTAACCACCCTCACCGCGGGCGCCCTTTGCGCGGAGCGCAGAAGGGCCTTGACCCCGCGGCTCATCGGGCGATCAGCCCAAACGGGAGCACCGTACGTGGCTATACTCCGACAGACCCCAGAGTATAGCCGCCTGCAAGCTGCGCTGGGACCTCCGAGGTTCGGGAGGAATTTCCCCAGCGCACCTGCCGTCCTCATGACCTTCGGCACCAACTCTCTGAAATGGGGCACGAAGGTCCACCCTCCGTCAAGGGTGAGCCCCAGATATTTCATGGTAGGGCTCACCCTGACCCTCCCTCCTCCTATGAGGAGGGTGGCACCCGGCGGGGGTCCTTTCCGCCCAGTCCCGCGGAAGAGGAGGGCTTCGGTCTTGTCGATTCTGACCCGAAGCCCCAACCTCTCTATGCGGCTGACCACGAGAGCAGTTCCGACCTCGGCCAGCCGCGCCGCCTCCTTGTAGCTCCGTCCCCGGGATAAGACGAGGGTGTCATCAGCGTAGCATATGACACCCATCCCGGGGAGGAGGCGGCTCCGCAGGACCCAGTCATACCCGACGTTCCACAGGACAGGTCCCAATACCGAACCCTGTGGAACGCCGTTGTCGACTGTCCACCACTCTATGGACCCCCTCCGGTTCTCGACTGCCACCCTCCTCTGGGAGAGGTAGCTGCCTAACAGCCTCCTCAGATACAGGGGCACTCCGAAGTATACGAGTGCCGCCTGTATCGCGCTGTGTGGGAGGCTGTTGAAGGCGTTGGCGATGTCCAACGACACCGCCAACACTACCTCTCCTCTGCGTTCCGCCTCTTCCGTCACCGCCCTCAGGCGTTTGAGGGCATCAACGGTCGACCGGTGGGCTCGGAACCCGAACTGGGACTCTGAAAGTCCCGGTCCCGAGCCTTCCTCCAGGTGCCGAACGAGACGGGTGGCTATAATCTTCTCAAAAGCCTTCCCCGCCTCGTTCAGCACAACCACCGGTCGCACCGCCGAAGCCGAGTCCGGAGGCCGGCTGCCTTTCGGAAGTAGGCATAGCCGGCCTTCCTTCCAGGCCCTCGGGAACTGCTCGGACCTCAGACAGAGGTCGAACAGTTCCCTGAGGGCTCCTCCGAGGTGCACCAGGGAGAGGGCCAGAACCCTCCCGTGCACCCCGTCCGGACCCGGTGCGCTCTTCTTACTCTGGAGGCGAGCCAGAATCGCCTCCATTTCAGCCTCCGTGACGGTGGGCGGAACGCGGTCGCCCTCTTCCAGCGTCTGCCGAGCCATTCTGGGGGGAGTGAATCCCGCCGGGGTGTCGGGGAAGAGTTCCCCGACGATCCCCCTCAGAACAGCCGGCTGGAGCACCTCCGTGATGGGGGCCGACTGGGCGCAGATTTTGTTCCGCGCCCGCTTGTACGGTCGGCCCCAGGGGTCTCGATCGAGCCCCTCCACCAGCTCCAGCCAGGCTGCCTCTTTGGCTCGGCAGATGGCCTGCTGCAGGATCAACTTTTTCGCCACGTAGACCCTGTACAGCCGGCCATCACGCTCCTCGTCCTGGGGGCGGCGTCGCCTGCTCCGGGTATATGCCCTCCTGGCCCCGTTGCAGGCGACCCGGAGGTCGGAAATGTGTTCCGACCACCAGTACACCGCACCCCGCGGGGGTGGACGTCCAACGGGGGGCATCGCCGCTCTGCAGATGTTATTGAGAACGTCCCCAAAGCGACTAGCCCCCTCGTCCACCCCCAACTCTTCACTCCCCGGGAGACTCCAGCGGCCGACAACGGCCGCTTCCTCAGCCAGCTCCCGGTTGAGCCTTGACAGGGCCCAACGCGGGAACCGACTTCTCTCCCGGGACGACGAGGTACTCGACGCTGGACTCCGGCGACCGGCAGGAGTGGCAGACACTTCGAACCGTATGTAGCGGTGGTCCGAAAGCGTCTCCACTCCTGCCTCAACCCTCCATCCCTCCACTCTGCGTGCAATGGTCGGAGTGGCGAACGAGACGTCCACCACTGAACCTCCCAACCGTCGCACGCACGTCTGGACTGTCCCCGTGTTGAGTAGGGACAGCCCGGCAGTTAGCGCCCATTCCTCCAGCTCCCTCCCTCTGGGTGTTGTGAGGGGATTTCCCCACGCCGTGGACTTGGCGTTGAGGTCCCCCATCACAACCACCTGTAGAGGCGCTAACTGCCCTACCACCGGCCCGAGAGAGTCGAGAAATCTCTCAAAGGCCGGCAGGTCGCGGTTCGGAGAGAAATATACCCCGACTATGGCAATCTCCCCCCGAACCGCCGCCACATACCCGTGGCCCCTCGCCTTGACTGCGAGGGGGGGCACGGCGCCCGGCCGCGTGACGATCGCCACGGAGCCGCCCCTGTCCCCCGCCCAATGAGGTAGGGCAGGGACATAGTACGGCTCCGCTATGACCGCCACGTCAACGGCCCACTCCACCATAGACTGCAGGAAGAGGTCCTGAGCCCCGGCGGAGTGGTTCCCGTTGGCCTGCAGGAAACTGAGATGTCCAGCCATTATTCGGACATCTCAGCTCCCGACGCCCGCCTCGAAACCCCCGCCCTTTGTGGCTGGGCCGGGAGTTTCCCACGGGTGGATGGGGGGCGGCACGAATGACCCCCCATAACATGGTCCGCCGGCTTGCTCGCGTCAGCGCACACAGCGCAGCGCGGTGACGCGGAGCACTGGGCGGACTTGTGGCCCTCCTTGCCGCAGCGGTAGCACAAACCGCTGCGGTCTTTTGGACTGGGGCACGCGGCCGCGACGTGCCCCGTTCCCAAGCACTTGAAGCAGTGCTTGGGTCGCGCCTCCATGTGCGAGAGCCGCACCTGGCTCCACCCGACTGACAGGCTGCCCAGCTGCAGCAGCTTTTTAGCCGCCGCAGCCGGCACCTCCACCAGGGCGGAGCCTGTGCCGCGAGGCCCAGGTCGCACGCTACGAACCCTGACCTGGGCCTCGGTGCAGCCCCCCTCCTGCGCGACCGCGGCTATCAGCCGGTCCGCGGTCGTCGCGTCGTTGAGGCCCGTTACTCTTACGTCCGTGAATTTCACGGGCCTCGACACCTCCGCCTCCTCCGCCAGCACAGACTTCAGCTTAGCGGCCAAAGCGTCGGCTTTGTCCGCGCTGGCTGAGCCGGGCACCTCGATGATGCGGGCCCCTGTTGCCGATGAACGGATTTTCAGGGGCCCGATACCCAGCTCCTTCGTATTTACCTCCCTCTCGGCCCTTAAGAGGACCGACAAGTAGGTCGCCCCCTTAGCCGCTGCTTCAGGCCGTAACTTCAACATTACGGCCTGTGAGCGTGGGAGCGCCACTTTCTTGGGGCCCTCCTTAGGGCCCGCCTTCTTTTTTGGTTGTGGCGCCGGTGTTTTGGGTACCGGCACCACTTCCTTCTTTTTGAGGGCCTTGCGGCGGACCACCTCCGTCCACCCCGCCGCAACGGCCCCGGCCCCGGCAGTTATCGCCTCAGTCCTTCCACCGGAGGTGGATGGACCGAAGGCGGTCCAGGCAACCTCCTTCCCCCCCTTTGATTTCTTGGCCTTCCCCTTGGAGGGCGCAGGGAGGGAAGGGAAATCATCCTCTGACACTAATATTACCGGTGCCGGTGACGCCGGTAAAGGGGCTGAGGATTTGGCCCCTCTTTGTATGGCCGCCTGGCGGATCGCCGCTCTGGCAGCCACGGCGACGGCCGAGTTATCTCCCGCCAGGGGAGGGCGGGCGACCTCTTCCCGCCTAAGCCGGGACTCCAACGCGGTCAGCCGTCCATCCACCAGGTTGCCCACCAACCTGGCGATGTTTGCTTCAAGCGCCTGAAGCTGGTCCTGGCCGACCGGCCCACCTGCCTTAACCGCCGCCGCCCTCTCCCTCATCATCTCCTCGTATTGGAGACGGTGAGCGCGTACCTCTTCTTTGAGACCCGCGTTCTCCCTCTGGAGCCGACCAATGTCGGCTCTGAGGCGGTGGGTCTCTTCAGCCTCGGTGCGCGATACGAGCGCATCCAGGGACTCCCTCAGGAAGGCAGAGGCCTTCATAATTCGGGACGAGTAGCCCCCTTTGAGGTTTCTACTCTTTCCCACCAACTCTTTGATAAGGTCGAGGCTTTTCTCGGCCTCGACCTTTATCGCCTCCGCCCCCATTGCTTGCAGGTCCAAAGGGACCTCCCTCCCCTTCCCCTTCGCCTTCCCACCCCCGTCACTCTCCTTTCGGAGCCTCTTTTCGAGGCAGGAGTCGAAGGCAGCCTCCGACTCCTCCTCCTTCCTTTCCCTTAAAAATTTGCGGGCTCTCGCCAGCGTACGGCCGCGGCCCCGCCTTCCCGACACTACCGGACCCCGAAACATCCCACCCCCGGTCTCGGTGTCGGAACCAGATACGTCCGAGAACAGCCGTTTGGCTCCTAACACCGATTCCGGGCGCGATGACATTGAGTCATCCGCAAACACACTCTCCTTCATCTCCTTACCCGGTATTTCCCCCCGGGAACCCCCCCCACCATCATACTCTCTCTCACTCATCATCTCAACCACACTCACAACAACTTCTAACAAACACGAAAGCAAACGAAAAGCAGAAACAAAAAACGACGTCCGTACCCTGCAACGGCTCGAGCGAGACTCCTTAAGAAATTATCCTGCTCAAAGGTTCGTTATGTAAAAACTATTTAAAAACTTTTTGTTTTCTCTCATCCATTCAACCTATCAAGGAACAAAAAACGAATGTTGATTTGTGGGGCTTTACATTTATTATTATAGTTTTCCAATTAATATATTTTTAACATTAAAACTACGTTAAGAGGATTAATATTAAAATAAATAATATATACTGAAAAATGCACAGACATGTATCGGACTTAGACCAGTAACTTATGGAATTCCAGTATTCCAGAAATTGTCATTGTATATATTTTTAAATTTTAGTTTACAACAAAGGTTTCAAATTTATTACGATTGGACTATATATTATTACTATTTAATGATACGACCAGAAGGTGGAAATATTTAGATTAAGTTATGACAGGAAGAAGTGACTTGTTTTGTAAAGAAAGGAGAATCCAAGAAAGGCTTCCGACACCCACATTCCCGCAATACTCAGCTATAACAACAACTAGAAATTTATTACAAATACTTATCAAATACTCAGCAAAAAAAAATTCATAAATCTTACAAAAATTACTTTCCTCATATACGTATATTCGAATAAAAAAAACAATTATTTCTTTATTGACAACTCAAGTATCATGTTGATTTTCAAAGCATATGGATGTTTATGTGATGGATAACAATTCGTATATTTATACGTGTTTAAGGAAGGCTATTTTTATAAACACTTTAACCTTAGATGTGAAAAAAATTCGTATAATACAGTTTGATCCTCGCATGTTTTATTCATATCTTGTTACTATTAAGTAAAGGTCCATTTCATTATCTGGAGCTCGGATATTGATGGTTATTCTATGAACAAGGCGTGTATTTGTTATGTCTTCTGATAATCAAATCGTTACCTTACCGAAAGAGGGTATCGTTTCATGTACGTTATGTATTCGTATAAGAGCGTTTCTGTGTATATTGTACAATAAAATAAAGCAACTGATTTAGAATCTAAAAATTAGGATAATATGTGAAATGTAAGATTATTATCTTTACGTTACAATAAATCAAATTTATCAAAAATCTAATTTGTAACGTTTTTACATAACAGTTTTGAATCGTATTTGTTTTGAGTTAAATTGTTTTTAATTACATTATTCTAGAAAGTAAATTTGTTTCTTCATAAAACTTATTAATGAATCGCAATATTTACATTGTTAACGTGTCCATCGAAAATAATCCTCCCATAATCAAAATACGTGATACAACAGCTTTTTTATAGCTTATCAATATTAATAATAACCGAATTGTGTTTATCGAATATGAATTTTATTTCTATTAATTTAAAGTAAATTAAACAATAATATAAAAAAAAACTTTAAGAAATTGATTCGTAATTCTTACGCATTTTTCAATTTCCGATAAATTAACAACTTTGTCATTTATGAACGACGATCAAGGTGGTTTATTTAGCCCAACTTGCTACCACCAACAACCTTATTTTTTGTAAATTAACAAACTCCTGTATAACAAATAGTACTAATGATTTTAACATAAAACTCATCGCTTCGGGGACTACTGTATTATCAAACCCTTTGGGAAAACGCCCAACTTCAAGGCAATAATTTTACATCTTAAATTTTACTACTACGCGGGAGCATTCGAATAACCAAATCATTTATAAAGTGATGCATGTAACCAATGACTAAATACTTGATATTGGTATCGGAATCAAATAAAACATAACTTTTACTCAATATAGTTAAAGGTTAGCTCCTGTATAAATTTTCTGGCAATTATTCATTGACTCCTGATCATATTTGTAAGAAAAGCATGAAGAAATCGAGCTTTACACCTTAAGGCATGTGAGTAGTATTTTAAACACCATTAGCACAAGCCAATGTTACTTCAACCTAATCTTTATGGTCACTGATAGTTATTATATGTGTTTGAAACGTGCACGGAAAAGTTTTAGTTTTTATAACAAACAAAGCTATTTTATGCGTCTGGGTTTTCTTGTTTTTATTAATACTTTGTAAAGACGATATCAAGAACTATTAACTAATTCAGTTGAATATATTTCTGAGGTAATCTAACTGTCTAAAATTAAGTGTATCTCATAGCGCTCTTTGGATGGATTTTTAATTTTATATAAATAGCACTTTAATCAATTTCATATCTGTTATTAAGGATCCATAATTTTGCTTGAGGATATAATTTCAATCAAATCTGTGTACAAATAAATAGTCCACTTTGTTAATTGGTCCAATTGCTGCGAGAATTGTTAAAATATGATCAAATTATTTACTCCTGTTACTTGAGATAATTCTACGTAATTATTTGAGTTACGTTTGTACGGTTATTATTTATATAGAATATAAAATTATTCTCGAAAACTTCATTCAACAGACGATTATTGTAATAAATGAATTGACGGTAATTACTTAAATTATGAAAGGAAACGAAGCAAGAAAAATGATTTTTTTTTTAATATTTTTCAATTATTCAATTCTTTATTTAGATTTTTTTTTATTTCCGCGTCTCCATTAATTTTTATTAGGAATCTATAAGATATATTGTTTTTAATTTTATTCCTAAATTTGTTGATGCTCATTTAATAATTAAAAAAAAACAGTTTTACGTTATTTAGAATTATAAATAATATTACAATAAAATATTCTTTATAGTGTGCCCTACATATATTGAAATTCCCTCGACAATGTCATAAACTACTCTAAAGATATTATATAAAGGAAAACAGTCGATATATACAAGAATATGTTACTTTATTTACTTAAAAATGCTATTACATAGTTACATCAGTCGAAATGAGGGGAATCAACATCGAATGCCACTGACTCGGCACCTAAAGTTGTTCCCTGACCAATGTTCTAAAGAATCAAAAAATACTCTTCTCAATTATCGTTTTTCCAATGATAACAACAAATTAGCGTTGTTGTAATAAGAAGACCGTCCCGGTGGCATTAGTGTTAGAATTTAAATATTGTATTAATATTAAGTTCAGTCTGTAAAAGGTAGTCTTAGTAATTGGTTGTCTGATATATCCATTATATTTAAATAAAATCTATATTTAAAAAAGCCCTTCGCCGTTAGTATAACTTGACTATACTGATGAATTTATTTTTGTGGGCTTACAAGTTGTGTAAGGGTAGATGTTTTGGAAGTGATTACGTTACCGAAAGGAAAATGAATTACCATAGTAAGGTATTGAGAACAACATTAAAATAAAAAAATAATGCGAAGATTAACAACTATTTTTATTAAAATAATTATTTTTGGGAACTCTTAATAACATATGAGAAATTGTTGTATAAAATTATATTTTAGAAAAAAAATTTCAATGAGGACTCGAAATCAAGAAACTATGAAAGAAATGCAGAATCGACGGTTTCGCTCTATAATCACTTTTATTTTTTGAAGTAGATTGCAATATGCTTTTATAATTACTACGATTTGGGGTACTAAAATGCTGTATGAGTATAAAAATCTTCGGTTTGGTACCCGTGTTAATATGAAGTTTTAGACCATGAATAATGCAAATTAAAATGAAAAACAAAATTAAATTTAAAACCAGTTTATAACACAGATTAAAACTGATAAAATCAGTTGACGGATGAATAAAGGGTCTATATGTACGACATGGGACATTAAGTGAATGAAAGCGGTCTGCGCGAGTCTAGAAACGCAATTTTTGTTATTTTTTTTTTCTATTCAGCCTCGATTTACATTGATTAATATTATGTTTATATTAATGTCATTAAACCGGAATTAACGAAAATTTTGTATTTGACGCTCCTGCATATAAACAAGATTAAATATATCGATACAATTTCATATTCTAAGAGTTAACCTGAGTGTCTGTTTTTAATAGTTTCGGAGCGTATAAGAAAAGACAAATAAAAAAATACAAGTAATTAGTCACAATAATTACAAAATCTATAACACAATTTTTATTTTAGTAAATAATTTAATCATCCCATATCATTTTAACTCTGTTGATTTTGAATATATGTGACCTCATTAGAAAAGTGATGTCAAACCATTTTTAATGAGGACAAAAATTCAACAAGTTCTGAAAGTACGGAGGTAATATTGAAGAATCGACGAAAACACACATATAATGTGTTTCTTTATACACTTTTGTCTAATGTTATATTACCGAACGTTTCATATTATGTATTGGTCAGAAAATATAGTTAATGTTCCTGAGAATAAAACTGGGGCATAGCCTTACTTGTTGAGAGCTATAGCTTTGCACACATCAACAAGTGAGCCACCAATAAGGTATTTCCATTATTTCATTTTTAATATGACTAAACCATAAATTAAAAAAGGCCATTATTAATTGATTATGCAGAAAGATATATACAGACTTGCATATATTTAAACACACATAGAAATAGATTGATGCACACGTACTTATACAAAGTCTTGCTATGTTAGTATTTACCGTTATTAACCAAGCATAATCGTTATTTACAATAATTTTGACATTTAGTCCTACACTAGTTTAGTAGCATTACAAATTTTTTTTGTTTTGTCAGAATTAACAAAAAAAATATATATGTAAATATAAAATATTTGCTAGTATAAACTTCCCTTTAAGTGAGCAAAAGTCGTGCCTATATTGTGATCGAGCTGTTAGTTGATTTAAATCAGGTTTCGAAAGATTTAATTTCCTGCACCAATTGAATCATGTTAATAGTCTAGCTCGAGTGTCCACTATCCGATTAATTGAATTCTCCGTTCTAATACGGTTTACTTCAAAGCTACTTACTATAGATTTAATTAGGTCATTTTATTTCTATGCAGCAGAATATACAGCCTCTACGGAACATAGGGATAAACTTAATAATATTATTGTAACTATATGATATTGTGTTAATCTTACCAGTGACTGCTATCTTTATCATTTTTGATTACGGCTTAAGATAATCTTGTCCATTACAAACATATGTTTTATAAAAATTCTTCTGTTAATTCATTAATAAAACTCATAATAAATTATTTAAAAAAACACTTTCATTTCTATGTATAGTGTTGTAATGTGTCAAATAATTTTCTTAATATTTGGAACACAAAAAAAAACTATATTTTATTAGGCGGTCTCTTGTAATCCCATCTTCGTGTTGTTTTCCGCTCCTTTGGTATTTGGAATAAACTGTGTCCCTTTTTAATTCCTTAATATGTAAATAAATTAGAATAAAATAGTCGAAGAATTGTAAACGTGATTCCTTACAACGCAAGCTCAAATACTTGTTGTGTTAAAGCACCTGGCTTTCAAAACCTAAAAAACTTCAAAATTATAAAACGCTTGATCCGAGTCCCGCTGAATTAATTTGTTTTGAAAACTACCTCAGATCAAAAGCTTAACACAACTTTGATTAAATTTTTGCAAACCAAATTCGTGTTGTTATTAAATTAAACAACGGTACAAAAAGTTATTTGTAATTTTTTTTAATAAGAGTTACTGTTGTTTTTACATTTCTGTTCAGTTTTTAATTTGTTTCGAAACAATCAAATCGTGACAGAAATAATTATGTTGTATATAATTTTTGTTTATATGAACTTAATTTCAAATACTTAAAAAATATAAGATAAATAGTATGTAGGATAGAAAAATTATATTTTCTTTATTTATATAATCTCCTTAAAGCTGCAGAAATATGTTGTGTTTTAGAGAAAAATGAATTGCTTTGCTTGTAACAAAATATATGGTTTGCGGTTGCGGTACCATGTTCAATATAATATTTGATATGTTAATAAACAAAAACGTACAATATATCTATATAGGTATATCAAATTATTATTAGGTAACATCTTGTTCCTTATCCAAATTAATACCTTATAAAAGTAAGAGTCTATCCTTACTTAGTATGGGTCTTCAGGAACCAATTACTGGTGGCCGAGACAAGCTAACACGATTAGTTGTCCTTATATCGACGTTGATTAATAGAGTGTTTCATTAACATCCATCCGGTCTAACATGTAAATAATGTCAAAAATGGACTTTCTAAGCACTTTTAATAATCTTAGGTAATTTTTTGACTATTAAAAATCGTATAGGTCTTGAAAGGTCTTCTCAAACTTACGGATCGTGATATTGCTTATAAAAAAGACATAAAAATTGTATTTTATTATTTCAATCTTAACAAATACAGTAAAATGAAAAATAAAAGATGAAGTAAATGAATGTAACGCGATTTGTGACTAACGCTAAATAGACCAGTTACGTGTAGATAGACCTTAATGGTTATGTGTATTTTAATAATAATTATAAAATGTACTTTATTCCACACCAAATTTATAGTAAATGAGTAAAGAAACAACCGAGAGGCGATGTTATTACTGTCTCTTCCAGACAACCTGATTTTGATAGGCTGAAAAAGTATCGGAAATTGTCTATTTGTATATTATTCATGTTTATCTAATTGTATTTGATACATATGTATATATCTAGAACAATAATGGATTTTCCAAGGAGATAAATACTTAAATACAATACAACAATAAAATAATTGATATTTTTTTGTCACGCGTTTCGGTGCTTGTTGCTCTTCAGTGCCGCATTTAGCGTAGCTGTTAAAAATTTGCTTTGAGTGCTCTGAATTCGTCAGTTCGGAAATTCGGCAATATTAGTAACTCGACAACGCATACCAACACTACCGACAATCCGTCAACTCATGGCCACAAAATTCTTTTTAGCCAAGAGAAATGCGCATAAGTGAATCGAGTTCTTACTCGCTACTGAGAGCGTAATAGGTGCCTTTGAAACTTGTCTTAGCATTTTTTTTAATCGAATAATATTTCTTCGATTGTATAATTATTTTCGACAACAACATTATATGATCCCACATAATTCTAATCACTTCAACATTATTAAATGGATAGTAATCCCAAATTTTTGTTATTAGTATATACTTTCTCATACAAAGTAGTCTCAACTTTCAAACTCTCAAAAAAGTACGATCTTTTTTTTTTATAAATGTTTGACATAAATGATAAGATTAGTGAACAGAAATCTGAGATCGTGAAGGAATTATCGTTTAATCCGATTGAAGTACAGCTTCGAAGAAATAGGTCACCGTATTGAATCGTATAATAATTCAGTACGTGCTTAGAGGCTAAACACTTGATTCCCAATTATAAGATAAGTACGAAAAACACCATATAAAATTTTTCCCTTTAATATTTTCTCTTCCCATCTTTTCTTTTTCTTTCTTGGTCCTATGTCCCCTAGATGGGGCAGAGGGCATCCACAGTACGTCGCCATCTCGTTCGATTCTCTTCCCATAATGAAATTAATATCCACTTGTCACTTATCACAAAAGGACTTTTTACCTATTAATTTTTTTTTTACTTACTCTCTTTTAGTCACATTTTGTAAATTTATTATAGAGAAATTGCATTATGTTTGATTACTTTATGTTTTTATACAAATGAAATTTAATTCTAAAAGCTTATATGAATATTTTTTCGCTACTTTATTAAAGTAGTAATATCAATAGTAGTTTTGAACATTCGAAGCACTACGACTAACTCACTACAAATAAAAAAAAAAAAAAAACTATTCAAGATCAACACAAAATCTGTTGATGTTGACAACATTAATTTAAAAGTATTACCGTTTAATCATGCGGTTGTGTGAGGTACGAGAGCTATATTTTGACGTCATTGGCCTTCGAAATTACATTATAGAAAAAGGTTTTGAAAAAAAAAAGCCATTTGGTTATAGTGTTAAAAATAACATGTACTTTTATCACTTTTTTAGCAATTTATTTTTATTTTTTTATTTTATAAATTTTTCCGTTATTTACATGAATCCTCTATAGCAGTTAAAAAAAGGTAATTATATTTAAAACTTTAAAATCAACAAAACTTCCCTGACTTTACGAAATTTATAATATATACGTTTATGAAATTTTGTGAGATTCCTTAAAGGTAAATTTAAAATTTCGGTCATTAAAGTTTATGGTGTTATTCCTAATAAAAATGTTTAATTATGTTAAGTACAAGTAACATTCTGGTGGGATTTATATTTTTCGTAGCATTTATAACTGCAGCACTAGTAGCTATTTGAATTAAATTAAATATAATTATATATAACTCACATTCAAATTACGATACATCCAAGACTAATTATAATAGTCTAATTGGTAACATTTATTATTAGTGGTGTGGAAATTCATTTAAAATATTTGCAATTTCCCATAGTTAGAAAAATTTCTTAAGGAAAACAAGGACAACCCATACTGACATTATTACAAAAAATATATATGAATAAAAAAATGTTGTTGTAAATAATATAGATGGAAAAATTTATTCATGAAATGCAACTGACTAACTAACTACAATTTCAATAAACGTTGATGTAAGCCACAGTAATCGTGTTAGTCAAGCTTGGTTGCAAGTAATTGGTTTGCAAAGTGCCATACTATAGATTTACTTCCAGATACGATTTTAAAAAAATCATACGTTTTTTTTATACAAGACATAATCTTGTGTAGTTTATATATATTTTCAAATAGCATAGTATCGATTGAAAAATAGTTTCAATTGCAAATAGTTTTAATAATTTTTTTACCCAAAACTTAATAGAAGTAAATATTTTTTCTAACGTCTATGTACTTTATGCTGTCATAGAAAAAATTGAATTAATTCCTTACTTATCATTAAGTCTCAAAATTCAATTAAAAGAGAACTTTATCACGTTGTTTTCAGAAAGCTATAATATTATTAATTTGTTTGTTTTGCACAACTTACTTATGAATTAAATTTTGAAATTTAATTCATATTAACTAGTGGGTCAATTTGTGTTCACTCTTATTTATCAATATGAAACACATATTTTTATTCGTAAATCTGAAATATAACTTAAATACATATCCTTGGAAAACTTTGCTGTGAACTGAATGTTTTATTTGAATGACCTAAAGGAGGTAAAAAGCTGACCTAGCGTAACAAAAACGCTCTCTAACAAACAAAACGGGTCGACCATTGTCTGCGAAGTTTATGTAATTTAATGAATGAAATTTATACAAATGTAAAGAAGGTATATATATTGATAAGTTTATAATTTTATCTATCAAATGTTTAACAATTTCCTAGCAAAAAAAAAAATCCTTTGTGATTTCTAAGGAAAATTATATTCTTTTATAAAGTAACATTGCAATCAAAACAACAAAGCTAAAAATTTAAACAACAATTTTGGAGAGTTATTGTAAAAACTTTTTAAAACAAATGTTTTAAATAATAATTATTCCTCAAATAAAACCACTTTATTTGTGTCTTAAAGTTGTGACAGCAATTAATTTAGTAATTATGGCATCGATAATTAAGTGATTATTATCAGTAATTAAAACGCTTTTATTCTTTTAGCAAATATCATCTGTTGAGTTGCTTATTAAAAAAAAATATACAAATGTTGCCAAATATCTTTTTTGTGGCTTACTGTATTGTATTGAATTGTATTGTTAAGCTGTAACAATAAGGTTTTCTTAGAAATACGACATTTCAGTAAATAAAACGACTCTACAATTGTAGGGTCTCATCCCTAAATGTTAATTAAGGGGTCTATTCAAGTATTGAGCCTGTTTTCAATGGAGTGCTTATGATTGCGTCTTGAGCTGAAGGACTCTGATAGTCTTTTGAATTGGATTTAACTGCAACGAATCATGGCCAGGATTATGTAGTATTATTTTAAATAATATGTTTATTGTTGTAAATTTGTGTAGCCTTTACTACATTTATTAAATAGTCTTTAATTAAGTATACTTGCATTACGAGTTCAGTTTAGACACAATTACAGGACAGACTTTAAGTCTCGACTGTCCTTTGTAGCAGTGAACATATCTGAGTATTGCTATAGTGTACAATGTATCAGATTTCCGGCGAATTGAAATTCCCCTTAATGATAAGTCCGAGAAATTTATTTGTGAATTTGAGAATTAAATATATCAAAACGATTTCAGTCTCCCAAAATTGAGATCGATATTGAAAAACACAAACTTCTTATTTCATTTCCTAAAACAATACAAAGTTTATTCATTTCTGATACATAGAGACTAAAAGCCAAACACGTCCAAGAAGGTGTAATAATATATAATTGATGTTTTTTATGGCTTATTATTTATATAGAGATATTTGAAATTGTTTTAAGGAATAAAACAGTAACAAAGTTAAAAATGTTCATGTTCATTAATTTTGTTGGATTTTATGTCTTATATTTTTGAATAAATTCAGTTCATACACTTATTTAAAAAAATAATATCCTTTGCATTACTTGAATTTCCTTTCAAATTATAAAATAAATGATAATGTGAAATATTATTTTTTTAGACAGAAAAACAAAATAATATTGGATTTTGGTCAGGGATCGCGCAAGATTTATTTTCTAAACCGATAAATACATTATGGCTTCCACTAAAATAGGTCAACCTTTTGATTGTTCTGAATGATGAAGTTTATACAAGGGACAAAACTGGTTCCCCCCTATAACGTTTTTGCATTACACGCAAGCAAAAAAACGAACAGGGAAATTTTAATCGGCATAATGTTCCATAACTAGTTAAAGTCAACGTTAAGATTTTCATATTAAGGCATTTTGTTATAATACTATAATTACTTGATTGGAAAATGTATAATTATTATTTTCCTTTATAAAATGGTATATTAATAAAGACATAAGTTTTGTAAAGGAAAGGATTGAAAAGCTTTTTTCTGGAATTTGCAAAGACGCTTTCAAATTATCTTAAAGATCCGTTTCCAAGTTTAAGATATGGCATCTTCCTCCTATTTAGAAGACAAAAATTTGTGAAACTCACAAACAGGAATATTTTATTACACATATATATATATATATATTTTTGTCATTAAATGAATTATTAGTAATTAGTGAACATCCTTAGAAATTTCATTTTAGAAATAGAGGCTAGTTAGAAATATTAATGTTATAGAATGTAATCCTAGCCACGATCTAAGTATAACATTGCAGTAAATTCTAGTCAGACTATCTATGAGAGTCTCTCTGAGCAAAACGCAAATTTTAAGCACTCCATTGAAATGCAGGCTTAACTCGAATAAACATCTTCGTTAATATTAAGAAATTAGAAATTTACGGTCAGATATGCATTTTAAGTAATCAAAATAAACAATTAAAAATGTTATTGTATCACAATAATTTTGCGATAGGATTCAGTGTGCCAAGGCTACAAAAAACGAAGTTCGATTTGAAACATTCGCTGTTATGTCACTATTGGCACGGATCCACATTGTACCTAAATACTTAATAAGTAGCCCAACAGGTCACATGTTCTATAAAATAAAACAAGTACAGATAACTATTTATAAAATTACCCCTCTGAATTATCATATATAATGCTTATAAAAAGAATTTATTAAACAAAACAATTTATATTTTACCTAAGCCTTTCATATTTTTTACTGAAAATAGTCAGGAATAATAATTTTCCAAACACTTAACTATATAATATTTAATTTGTTTATCTGTTCTTTATCTCGATTAAAAATTTTATCATCTAAATTCATGTTCACTTAACGACTATTTCTTTAAAAAAATACAACAGAGCATAACTATTCCCAATTAGTTATGCCTTTATTCTAATGTCACTCAAAACTACGCGAGTTTTGTATACTTTAAGGTAAAACGATAAAATAAAATATGAGAACGCTTTTATAGCAGTATGGAAATTACATATTTAATAACGTACGACAATAACATACCCGTTTTGTTTGTCAAAGAGCGTTTTTGTTACGTCAGAGCAAATTGTTATTTGAAAACGAATGAAGAAAGGACTGAAATGAAATGATAACTTTCTTTCAAATGATGTCTTATGTATTCGGAAGGATAAAATATTTATAAATAACTCTAAATAAAAATAATCTAAAACTAACATCGAAGGTACTATATTTTTTATCTCTCAAGTAAAAAAATTACGAACTACCTCCATATTAATTTCATATTTGTATTAATTTGTATATTCTTGACATCCAGACAAAGAACATTCATAGTTTACGTCGCTTATATTACGTCTTTTAGGTAATAATAACGGTTAATAAGAAGATTATATAAACTACTTCCGGCGGTAAATCTATAAATATCATACGTGAAGTATGGGGCTTCAGGAACCAATTACTGGCGACCAAGCCCAACTAACGCGATTACTTGGCGTTATATCAACATTGATTGACAAAATACAGGTCGATTCTGTTCTATATATTCATCTAAACTATGAAATTAATACTCGATTCGTACTTTATGTGCATATAAAAAGTAATCTCTACAAAGTATTAGCAATCAGTATAATGAGTGGTCACTAAAATATTTTATTGAAGTACTTCATAAAAGTATTTATACATTGTAAATATCTAATACGCAGGATATATAATTTTAATTTATTTCAATTTATAAAACTTTAATTTAATGTATTTGATTAGTATCATTTATTATAATATGTGTATTTTGTCACTGTTTGATTTTCATTATTTTAAGTTGAGATTTACAAAATTAATATTTACGGGTCGGTCAGGGATAATTGAAAACAGCAGTAGGTTTACTCCCTGTTATAATCTTTTGGATTAAAGATGTGAGTGTTTTTTAATAAATAAATATAGTATGTAGTCAAAATTCATTGCTCTCTGGTCTTATCTTGAATTTTATATAATATGTAAAATTTTGTATGATATGATTAATTTAATTGTTTTAAAGACGATTATATCGTTTTTAAATAAAATTTATTATTTATTTCAAAGTAATTCCTAGGATTCTACGGTCTAACAGTTAAAAAAGTGGATTCATGAACAAAAATTTTTTTTCTCAACTTAATTTAGCATCTTCTTAATCTCGATTGAAGTTCTTAAAATCAATGAATTAAAGGTAAGTAAAAAATCTTTAAAAAAAGGCAAGAGTTCTAAGAATTACTCACTCAATAAAACCCCGCTTCTGTGACTCTGACAAGTCATTTTTCACTAGGACCATGCAACAGTTGTCGAAGGAACCATGTAAATTTCATTTTAATATGAATATTGAATAATATTGAAATATATAATTGAATATTTAAATACATATCTCGATGACGATTTTATCTATCAATAATATAACATTGTCACACCACATACATTCTGTTTCTGATCTTCATTCATAAAACTACTCTACTTCTGATCTTCATTCATAAAATGAAAAACTGGGATTGCTTCGTATTTAATATAACATGCAAACATGTATTGAGAGTGTTATGTAATGTTTAATACTTGACTTTATAATTAACAAAAGGGTAAAATCTACCCCACCGCACATTATACAAGACGAGATGCTATTGCATGGAAGCGAAGCATCAAATACACAACATATGTGACGTCTCACTATACAATTGTATATTTATTAGTGAGTAAATGACAAATATACTAATGAATAAAGAACACATGACACATGTTGCTCTGACACCACGTGCAAGGCGCGAGTAATGATATGTATTGTATGTGCATCAAATAAATATTATGAATAAGAAGCTATTTGCTGCTTGTGAAGGTTGTTACAAATGGACGCTGCATTTATTGTTTCGAACTTAATACGATTAAAAAAGGTTAAAGTGATTTTGATAAAAATCCGCAGGATTTGAAGGATTACACTGAATTTAGAGAATGTAAAATCGGTCTGCATATTGTGTTGGAGGAAGATATGATAAGTTGAATGTATTTTTGTTGAATTAGGTGTTTGTAAAACGTTTCCATACCATACTGTGAGTAAATAATCATTACTTACAACAAATAAAGGAACGATATACGTTCGCCAACGCCAGTGATCAAAGATGGTTCTATTTTCTCATAGAGAAATCATTTACGCTCTGATTAGAATTTGCCGTTACGACAATGCTAGTCTTAGTTTCGTTGATCGTAGAAATGTTGTTAAAAATAACAATAACATAAATTAGCCAACATATAAAAATTAGGTGAATATATCATTTATTTAATTATAAAAAACTAAGCCTCGTTTTTACAGCATTCTGTGTAATATTTAATAACCTCGTAAATTTAGGAGTTCTGATATCGGAGAAACGCAGCAAATTAGTTACGAAATTGTTCAGAAAAATCTTTTATAGAATTGTTCTATTTCTATTTAACTGTAAAATGACTGAAAAAAAATTTTCAATGGATCCTGTTTATAACTCTTGCATTATACGTTTTACAATAAAAAATACTAAAACAAAATTTGTAAGGATTATTTTAGGTCCTTTCATATTGTTTATTCTTATTTCCAGTAGCAACTAATATACGATATACTTGTCGAAAATTCTGTACCTGTTTATAAAAGCACTTATCCGGGGCACGAGGGATTACACACGTGAACTAATGCTTATATTTATTTTCCTTATACATATTATTTAATCGTATATCAAATGCAACCCTGAATATAATTAAATAGATTAATTTTTAAGTATGTTTTTTTTTTTCGAAAAATATCATACCATCTACAACTACAGATGACACTTTACTGAAGTATTTTTTCAACTAAAATAACCTTACTAAATATAAATTTAAAATTATTTAAGCAAATAAAATGTTTTGTTCCTAAAGAAATCTTCAGTATATAACTAACTATCAAGTGTTCATTTATTTCTTTTAAATTTTTTTCAGATAAAGTTGTATATAGGCTACTCAAAGTATTCTTAAGGAACCAGAACTTTTATAAAAAATAATAGGGCTATAAAAAGGCATTTTGATAGAACAATTTCTAGAAAAAACAAGGTACAAAAGTAATAAGAAATGTTTTGAAGTTATACAGGACTTAAGGTTTAGGTGGCATAATATCGAAAACCCTATTACGAATATACGTGTATTGTAAATATTCAAGTAAAATTCACGTACTTTTTTTGTTTCATGTTATTTGTTTTTCTTTGTTTCATAATCTTCATACAAAATGTTATAATTCCAACCACAATCACTGTCTTATTACCATTATATTTATTTATAACTTTTTGATAAGAACAATTTACATATATTAGAAAAAAACATTTTTATATCCAGGGCTACAATCTATTTAAACAAAATGTCTACGGTAACTTTGAAAGTAAAATATTTCACAACAAAAATTCAAACCAGTTTTACAAGAAGGGTTTACTCCGACGGTGCAACATCTGCTCTAATCCAACCCTTGGCGTCGATCCAAACTTGTAACTACTTAATACATTAATCAACAGGTCATAGGTCGAACTCAAGCAACATTTATGTAAAGCCAATAGCCTTAATAAAAATAGAAATGCAAATTTCGTTTACTTTTACACCTTCAGTGTTTTCTGTTCTTTTTTACCTTCATTGTGATAAGTGGTTATATTATATTTAAAACAGAGGATCACTGAAATGTTTTCGGAACTTTAAAGATAGTGGAGTGTTGAAATAAATGTTTTTTAATGTCTAGAAAAACAGTTTTTTTTACATCCATATTTTAGGCTAATCCTACATGATGTCATCAAAAGTTGGAGTGTTGCTACACTCCAAATTTATTACATGTTTTCACAATGTTATGTTACAGAAACTCAACTACATCACTGAATATTTTGTTCTTTATTTTTTACAAACGTTTTGAATACCAATATTTATTTTAGGAAAACTAAAATAAACACAAAATTTAAAGCTTCTATAAAACTAAAATAGCTTTTATTACAAAAAAAAAAAACAACATTAAAGAGCCTCTTGGCTCATTGAAATTCTTTAAACACCTTTAAAATAAGAACAGGAAATAAAACAATTTGTAAAGAATATTGAAACAAAGAAGAATTTGTTGTTTTAATTAACAAAAACTTTAAAGAACAGAATTTGTTAGAAAACCCTAAAATGTAGTCATTCAAAGAAAAAGAAATTCAATTTCTTTTCTCTGCTGTAGTTACCTTTAATTGGACCGGCAGTTGTTTTTTATAATAAAATGTATAGTAATGAAAAATAAGTAAATTCTGTCAAGGATAAATCCTTTTTAATAAAACCCACAAAATTATATGTATAACAACTTGTCACAACATTAATTTATGTAGTCATTTTTATATATGTATTGCGTTATTCAAATACTGTTCATCAATTTATATTTTTGCAAGTTCTGGGTTCAAGCAAGTTTTTAAATATTTGGTTTAAAAGATTATCTTCAAGGGTAATTCTTTTATTTTTGCTTATAACATATTTATTGCGTATCTTCTAAATTTTTATATCCCCCTTTTTACACGTTTTAATTCGATATTCATTTTAACGGATTTCATAATAGGTTAAGAAATCTTCACGTGTCTATATTTATTTCTAATTCTTGACTTTTATATGAACGGAACTCTCTAGATATTTGTTATCGGCTGCTCGTTGTTCTTTAGAGATCTGTTCTTTCCACAGCTCTATTTTTGCTGACCATGGATTACCAATTATGGAAATAATAGCACATTTGTAGAGTGGTATCATTCCAGCTTTAAAGCTAGATGGGAATAAATATAATTGGAAAGAGACGCCATGGCCGAGGCCAGAGAGTGTTAATTTCATATTAGGGCTGTCTCCAATTTCGGTTGGCATCACCTTGCAAAATTTTGAAATTGCTTACCCTAGGGTTTTTTTAAAAATTCTTCCCCCAAATAGAAATTCATTAATTTTAACTACAACTTTTTAGAATGTTTCCTTGAAGGTGTTCTTGAACTAAGACGTTTACTAGTTCATTGACTCCAAGGCTAAGATAGCTGCAAGAATACTTGGTGTTTTTACGTAAGCTTCCCTGTTTTTGTAAAGCGCCTGTCAAGTGTTGAATACTTCTGTTATATTTGGGCAGGTGCTACCAAATGTCACCTAATGGTATTTTATAAGATATTGCAAAAATTGCATGTTTTAATTATGACATCCCTCTTCAACCAGAGGTCCTCAGATGTCCGGCAGGTCTCTTGCTTATGCCCACAATAAAGGATTAGAACGGTTGGTATGTATCTCTGTTTCCATCAACATACAAATTATAATAAGATAGCATAGACTTTCACTATGCTAGCGCGTTTAACACTAGTCTTAATTTTCATACACCATGAGGTCAAGGACAATCAAGCACTATACATTAGAATTAAAAATCAAACTAGTTCACGTGATGTAAGCTTTTTTAAAGATATATGTTGAGCTATAAGATCGGGCTTAGAAATATACACTAATGCAAATTTTTACTTGTGCCCACAATCATTGTATATAAGCGTAATTATTATTTGAAAAAAACATTAGCAATATTAATGAAAACGGAGGAAGTAAATTGTAATTATAGGAACATAAAACTGAATTGATTTTTAATACAAGATAGATGGAAATACGTATATATATTCAAGAAGTATTTATTTAAAAAATATATATATTTTGGACGTTATAGTAAATTATTTACTATACATCTTAATAAAATTGAATTTATGTAACAAACATTTTTTTTTAATTTATTTGTTTTCACGTTTAACACAAAATGGGAAATACACATTTAAAAATATACTCACATATATTTTTTAAATATAAATTATTATATATAATACATGAGCCTAAAACAACGTTCGTTTAAGAACTGTAATACGTGATGAATAGTATTTGAGAACTATTATGGTTATGTGGTGTTTTAACTTAGAGCAAGCAAGTTCGTATCCAAACACTAACTAACTCTACGTTGCTTGAGTGGCATAAACACAAAAAAAAGTATACTTATTTTCAAGCCATTCAGTTCAGCTGTTCAGTTATCCCCTATCCCTATCTACTATTCACTGTATTTCAAAAGAAACCGGTTTGAAAAAATTGTATTTAAAAAGGGAACCATAAAAACAGGAAAGAGTGGATCGAGGTAAATCGAGTACTTATCAATGCGATGTGAAAGAATAATACCAGTTTGATAAAGAAATCTTACAAGAATCTGTTTTGATTCATCATAATCGATTAAATGGAAATAAAGTTTTTTTAAGCCGTTCATCTGAATTGAAATCTATATATTTTTGTAATTTAAAAGTCTATTTATAACATTTTCTCTTTCAATTTAAATCTTAAGGAAATAAAAAAACAAATGATTATTCTTTAAATATAAAAACCGAATGGATACAAACAAGTTCCCTCGATACCCAAATACACAAATCGACAAACAAATAAATACTTTATTATTAGTTGAATATTAATAGAATGCTGTTAAGAGTTTTATGAAATTGCAAAACGTGATTTCGGAACTCAGCGAACAGCAGTGAACAAAAAAATTGTATTCACATAGATTTTGTTTACTAACTCATCGACGTATCGACAAACACTTTTTAGAATTTTGTTTGCGACCGGGAATAATACAAAATAATGCATAACAATCAGGCGCTCCTTGTTTTTGAATTGTATTGACTTTAGAATATTCAAGAACAAACCTACAGTTAGTAAATCATTATTTATATTATTGAAAGCGTTCTTTGTAAAGAACTTCCGATATTGCTAAGATAACAACACGGTCGGTATCTTCAATAATTGGTTGTAAAGTCTACTTTACTTTCAAGATTTCAGTAAAGTACGGTTCTATTTTATTTTATGTGTCATTGTTATTTTTTGTTATTCTGCTCTTAGGTGAATGATTATTGTGTAGCATATTATCAACAAAATAAAATATGTAACATTTCAAAACCCTAACATATAGTGTCTCATTAAAAAGTTCTAAATTAAATATAAATATGTTAAAGTATTCACAGCCCGGAAATGTCTTGGGAGTGAATAAAACGTCTTTCTGGTATAATATGACAGGATGGATAACAAAAGATGCGAATGATTGTTATAACAATTGTCGAAAAAAATTTTTGAATTTGTCACGTGAAATAGGAATACGTCTCGAGTATTACTTTGCTGTGATTTTGATTACGATTGTCAACAGCTGCCAGAAAGTGTGCTGGCGAAAAAGTAATAAATAAGAAGGGGACGTTGGGGAATAATTAATCAAGATTACCTTAACCGGAACGAATGAATGCAACGTCAAGGAATACAATAATAAAAATCCCTTTATATGGTGACAAAAAATAAAATGGAAAATTGTTCTTAATTAAATTGTACTTAAAATTTTCTATGCCGCATTTTAAATAGTTGTATATGTAACAGTTTTGTGACCAAATAACCAACTGTGTCAACTATGAGTGTGTGTATAATAAGTATATTAGTAGTGACAACTGACACATGTTGCGTTTAAGACCTTGAAAAATTCCTCATACTATTAATACAATATTAGAATATTTATAAGGTGCCTTACCGTTACAAATGTTTGCAACAGCCACTAGTTGTAGGTACTCTAAGTAATAGTATTCACAATATTCATTGATATATGTAATAATATTTTTGTATCGCCAATAATTTTTCTAACAAAATATTAAAATATAAAATACGTTGAAACTCTCGGTGTTAAGTTTACGCTGCAAAGGACTAAGGATGCTTGACTACGAGACCATTGAACACAGATCATATGATCGCGAATCTTGTTTTACAACTTTCGTATTTGGTTCTTACTGGTCATATAAAATGTATATTTCAACTTACTTAATCTATATTATCACACTACTTTCGCAAGATAACGTAATAAAAATGTCGTGTTTTCGTTATAAATTGTTGTTAAATATTAAAATGTTTCGTTTGAGTACAATAAGATACACCTATAAAATTATATAGCAGAACAAACCTTTTTTATGTAAATGTCAAACATTTAGTGTAATCTGTAAATAATATTAAATGATTTCTTGAAACAGACATTGTTTGAACAATAAACGATTATTAATAAAGGCGTGAGATTATAGAGCATAATTATTTAAAAATAAAACAGATAATACGAGTGATGTAATATGTAAACTTATATGCAGTATATTAACTTATCGGTCATGTAAATAAATAAAAAAAAAAGACGCCGCTAATATTTTGTTTACAATAATTTGTTTTGTTTACCATTACACGTTAGCAGTTCTTGTAAAGTGCAAAGTGCAAGTGCAATGTAAACATCGAAATGTACTCGAATATTTTGCGTTAACTCTTACTACAATAGTAATATCACGTTTTCTTTTTCTATGTTTAAACATTCACTGTTTGTGTTTATTAATCTCTTTGTGATCACACACAGAATATGCATATGAAAAGCCCCTAACAATCAAAGCGATTGAAAACTTTCTTACAGAACATACGAATAATAATACAACATCATAAGAGCTTATTTTACATGATTTTAGTTAATATTTTGATAATTATGATTAGGAGAAATATCTTTTCTGAGGTTCGTCTCACAGAATATCTTTTCATTTGTATATTTCACGGTTCCTAACAAGATGAATGAGTTTTCATTCTATTACTGTTCTTTTATAAGTTGATAGAAGATTTATTACCTGCGAAATTATTTCTCGAGAGAATCCTCATTTATTATTTTTTTTATTTTATTACGGAATATTTTATTTGATTTTACGTCAATGCCTTATAAAAACTTTGTCCCACTCTTGTGCTAAGTGGAAGAAAAAATTAGGTTTCTCAAACTTTTTATTGTTTAGCTACATTGAGACTCTTTATAATCCCACTGGCTATTAAATCTTTATAATAGACATAGTTAGCCAGTGCAATAAAATTACATGTCAAAAAGTTAAAAAATTAAATTTAAAATAAATTTGCGTGAGCTATACGATACACTAAGCACTTTGGATAAGTGAAGTCGGTCACACAATTCGGTCTGACCCCGGTGATTTAGTAATATGGCTTCTATTTTATTATTGGGGCATTCGTTTTAAAATATATAATGGACTGGCTTATTAGTTGTTTTCTTTTTTTCTCTTGATATAAGCTAAGATAGTCATAAGTATGCTAATGTTTATGTTTGTAAACAATTTGACCTTTCGTATTTATAAAATAATTTTATTTACCACTGCTTACATTTAAATGTCTCAAGACATGAATATCTCTTTTTATTTTATATTCATTTGTAGTTCCACAAAAGGGGTATGACTTATCACATTTGCAAATTAGAAAAGAAATTCAATTCTGACATTCAACGTTGCAACACCTGATAAATAAATCTAACTGCATAATTTAATAATATGATACCAACTCCATTAAAAAAATTATACATATTAATGAGTCTATTAAATTGTTTAGTAATAACACTGTTTCATCCTCCTGTTCATCAGATAAAACAATGTCTCTAGACATCAGTCTCCTAAGGGTTTTCCAGGTGGAACAGTCTTGAACCGTTACTGAGGATAAGGATTTGAAGATCTCGACCAACTTATTATCGAATTATAATAAAGTAAATTTATTGATGCCATATTGTCTTATGCGTGATATCAATTAAATATCTACCGTTACTTCTACAAACAATGGTCCCTGTTACTTCAAGTTCATCGGTAATTGTAATTCTCTGACATAGCCCTCACTTTTGAACTTTTATACCTACTCCTACTTTAATTGGTCCTATTTAAGAAAAAACTGATATTACTTACACTCAGCACTCCATTGCTAGATACCCTAAATAATTTTATATAATATGATCTATTTTTTTGGATCTGGGCTAATAAAAAACAAACTTCCCATCGTCGTAATCAAAGAATATAAATAAAAATACTTTAAAATTTCTTTGCCAATAAAACTTTCAGTACTATTTTGAATTAATTATTAGATAACATGACTATTTTATATAATATAGTTTTACGAAACTTCAGCAATTTTGTAATTTCAAATCATAAATAATGATCGTCTGCTAGCAGCAATTAAAATTCTCATAATTTTTTGCGAGCTTTGGATCAAAATTCTCCGCTTTATTTATGCCCGAGTTATTCAATGGCAGTCTCCCTAATGATTTGCGAATCGCTTGGATTTTGTGCTCCCTTTTGCTTTTATGCTTAACCAAAACTAATGAAACCATTTCAAATCACTATCTTTTATGCAACGTTGCTTCAATAAATAAAACTCACTACGTTATTCTAAAACAGCTCGTTAGTAAAATTCTTTAAATTCTCATGTGGAGAGCAGGGAATTTCACTATCCCTACTCATTAACATCGTCACTTTTGTACCACTACCCGTTATCCTGGTTAAAGGCTGTACTGAGTATTGTACCACATTAAAATCCCTTAAAATTTTTATTGGAAATTTTAATTACTAAAATTGTTGGAACTATTAATATCACATGACTTTTACTTTTACGCACTTCTTCACTTATTATAAAAAATATAATTAATCTAACCTTTAATGAAACTATTTAATGAGCACTGTTCTTAATTTTTTATTTTTATTATCTGTACAATAATCATAGTTACAACAAGATTACTAATATGAACACACGATTATGGTCCTTTAAAAGTAATTTATTTTATTTTCCTTTACTTGTTACTTTTATTAAATCATATAGATATAATATTTATGTATTAATATTTAAAGTTTTTATAAATCTATTTATAACATTGAGTTAATATCACAATGTGTGTATTTTATTTGTTGCTGTAATAACCTTGAAATTGGCTTAAAGATATTGTCTAAATGCCATAATCTTGTACGAGCTGGTTAGAAAGCCGTGGATATGCTTATACTATATTTTAGTCTTGTCTTCTTCCACATCGACTTTTTTTTCGTAACCACTTATATGAAGTGAGCTATCAGGATCAAACTTGGCTTTTTTTATCACAAAAAGATAGAAAACGTGCAGGTAGTCCTATTTCAGGTACAACCTGGCTATCGTCACCCGTCAATATGAGGTCAATTACAAATGGGTTTCTGAATTATCTAATGTAGGAGTGATTTGTGCACATTTGTTTTTAGGAAAAAAAAATTATATGTAAATGCTCTTAGGTACAAATGCTGAGTGAAGCGATTCCACGTCCTAAACTTGAGTGAAAGGAAGAACGGATATGTAAGTACGATTTGATAACAATGACAAATCTAGACCATCCAGAGTCTAGATTTTCCAAACTTACAGCTTAAAACTACGACGAAGGCACTGTCAGAAACTTTCTATGGATAGAAGACAGAACCTGTAATGTGAACTCGAAGACCTACGTAAGTCTAATCTATCTAGACCTTCTAAGTTAGGCAATCAATTTCATGTGAATTGCCGGTTTACCTAAATTATTTACATTTTTCTTAAATGTTTTGTCTGAAAGTAAAAAAAAAATAATTATTACACGTTACTAATACATTTTCAATAATCTCGAAGTGGTTTAACAATGAAATTCGTTTAAACGTATATTACTGCTCACTATACAGTTATATTCATACTCTTTTGACATGAATTTATTGAATTGTTATTATGTTTGTTAAATACAAAAGGACAAAATTTTTTGAGTTAAAATTTTATTCAAAGCTTTAACATAGTAAAAATTACCTAAGGCACATGCGGTAAACAATTTCAACAAACAAACACAAACCGCGAACATATAGAACTCACTTTAACGAAACTCTTGCCCTAACAAGGATAGGAACTAGGTCACAAAACTTGAAAAGAGCACATTTGAAAAATGTCAAAGAAAACTTAATTATAACAACCCTTTAGCGATTACTGGATTAGGGTAAGAGCTGAATGTTAACGTACCTTTTAGATCAAGAGCAGACTATTATATAATTGATATCAAAATGTTTTAATTTTATGCAATAGTTAGGGATAAATAAATATTCGATTATGACTGTATAGTAAGTACTTGGCTGAAATTTCTTCAGTTGCTAGGCGGTAATGAAGATGTAGATGTGAATGTACCCATTATTACCAATCTACCCATATATTACCTACCCATTCCATCGAATTACATACGCAGACATAGATACTATTCAATCCTTTGCTTTATATATGTATATACAACAATAACAAATTAATAAAGGTGCCATCATAAACTCGTTCGAGTTTTTCTGTGCACCAGTGTCGTCGTATGATTAACAACTTAATCTATTTACTATTAATTAAACTACTATAATTACCTAAAACTAAGCTATTACTTAACTATAAATTGTACAAAAAAATATATAAAAAATTATCACCAATTTACTGATACGATATCAACTAATAATTAGTTTACTTGAATCTTTCTTATTCTTCATTTAATTTTTTATAATTTTTAATGTGGGTATACATTAAAAATAAATTATTAAATTTCTTAAAAACATGTATGAATCTATGAAGTTTAGGGTATACAGGTTGTTCCACTTATTTATTTTATGACGATAGCTATAACTCGATTTATTCTAAGAGACTTATAACTCCTTAAAGATTTAATAATTTTTTTAACGAAATTAGAATCCGCTTGAATTTATCACATAGTCACATTGGATTTCGAACTATAAAGTGAATTCATTGTTTTTGTTAAATTAATAAATAAAAATACCTATATTTATTTAATTCACAATCTGTTAATTTCCATTATACCTACTGGAAATATCAATTCCATTATGCCTACTGCAATATATAATTTTTGACCTACATATACATCTCGAAAGTTTCAACGAGATTGCACTGCGCTGACGAATAACGTGAAGTCAATCAAATTACTTACGCTGTTTGCAACAAGCAGGAGCGTAGCGTTTTAGCGAATGGAGCTGAGCTTTGAAACAGTCATGTTAATTTTATAAAAGCTTTCAAACAACAAAAACGATCTGCTAAGTTTCAAAGTATCATAAAGCAACATAAATTGTGTCATCTCAAATACTTTAATAAGAAAATATGAAATAAATTTTTAATGAGGTAAAAAAGAAATGAAAATGTACTCGTTGGAATTTTTCAAGCTATTCTATTGTCACGTTGTTGCATTTAAGAGTGTTACAAAAAGAACGTATAGCCCATTATATGTGGAACGTAAAAGAAATGATTGAAATCATCCCCAACATTTGAAAGAGAATCTTAGCTTATTATTTGTTACAGGCACAATGAACTTCGTTTTCTAAATAATAACGAGAAACCTTTTCAGTTTCCATTCTTGTGGTAGATACTAAATAATAAAGAGAATACTTTGATTGCTAATATCAACAACATACTTATATATAAATATAATATACATACTTACCCAAATCTGCTAAATAAAAATAAAATGCAAGTAACGGTCACGACATAAAATATTCAAAGGTAGCCTTTCGTCCTGTTTATTAATTCGTTCCATCTCATTCACGTTTTGGTATACTGGACGATTCTATAAAATAAAAAAAATTATAATGAAAAAGTCATAAAATATTACCATTTTTTATTTATTTTCAATTCAGTGTCATGATCGTTTTATATATAACATACAAAAAAACAAAACCACACCACAAAAAATTTCATCTTCGTGGTATCAAAAATATTCTAATATAAAAAAAAACATTTAGTTTCATATATTTTTAGTAAGACATTCAACCTGTTTGAAAAGTAAAAAAAATATTCAATTCCCCATAGAAGAATCAGATATGTCTTATGTTATTTATACCTAGCAATGATTTATACCTTTAATTAAACGTTACACTTCCTGGAATTAGATACAATAAATGATATTTTCTAACGCCAGCCTATTTTTACCTGGTTCTTGTAAATCATTAATTATGAAAAAAATAAGAATTGCCCTTTATTTCCTGTTTAAATATAAAAGATACTACAGAATTAATATTAAAAATCAATGCGAAAGAATTATCTAATCTTATGTTATAAAACATAACGAAATAGTCTAATAAACAGGGATTACAATAAGAAAATACCTTTATCACGTATATTGCTTACCTTTTAATTGCGTTAAAGCCAATTTTACCGTAACACTATGATTTTAAACAATATTCATTTAAAATTTCTGATTGTTAATGGTTAAAGCAGTAAGTATATTCGTTGCAGTACTCGTGTATGTAAATTTAAATGCTTCTTAAGACCAAGTTATAATATTCCAGTATTTCATTTAGAAAAGGAATGTGAAGGTGTGAAATTATTTGAAAGAAGTTCAAAATGTATTCCTGAACAATAAATATATGTAAATACATTCGCAAAGAATGAAAAATTATATGTGAATATCGATACTGTTGATTTATTCAACCAATCAAAATTTTCAACCGACCGGAAAAATCTTAGATTGTGTATGAATGAAAAGACATATTGCTTTTTTAATATTTTGTTTTCATATATTTCAGAACGTATAATGTCAGCGGTCAGTTCATAGATGAGTGGTTTTTAGCTTCACAGGTGAGTGCCTTCATATTCATAACATCAAGCGTGGTTAGCGATATTATTTAATAGAAAATATTTACGCCTGAACGGTAGCCAAAAGTTTCCCTAATTTAAATTAAATATTGGTATTGTATCCAGTCGACCTATTTTCATCTTTTTTATATCTACATTTTAGTTATCACAGAATTTGAAAGAATTAGGGTTTTACATTAAATTTGTCGTTTAAGAATATTCAATATTACCCTTTATAGCGCAAGCAACAAATTCTCATTGAAAGATATTTTGAAAAGAACTTTTTGATTCATTTCAAATAAGTATTTATATTTTGTATGAAATTAGTGTTTAAGAAGGTTTACTATTCTGAAATTAATATATTAAAATAATGTAAGAGATTTTTGGAAATATTGTTTTAAATAAACGATATTTGATGCTTGCCTGTTATTAAGCGAAATTGATATCGCTACTTTATTAAAGCTTCCGTGTAACTCAATACTGAATGACTGATGTTTCGAAAATATTCTTAATAGAAAGAAATAAACGTCGATATATTATCCCGTTTGTATTATCATAAATATTGTTAAAATCAAACATAAAAAAAATATATTACTTATGAATTTGAAATCCGTCATTATCATACTGCTCCTTAGGTTTTCTTATTTTCAGCCAGTATATTGTAAAATATTCTGTTATATAAAAAAACAGAATTGATTTGTTTACATTACATAAAGTAGCAAAATATTTTTTTTTAAATATTATCTTTACTCTTGGTATTTAAACGTGTGGTCTGTGTTATCAAAATGATGAATTCGTCCAAATAATATCTGTAAAAAAAAGAAAGAATATTTCGAAGAAATCCTATTTATAAGCAAAAAGAGTTTATCTTGGGAAAGTGAGATGGCACCTAAAACCTTGTCAGGTATTTTACTTGCAGCGTATGAAAGACGCTCTGGTCATTACCTAATTGATCATTTAAAAAATAATAACATTAATTATATCATTGAAGTGATATTCCAAAGGCGGTCACAGACGAGCAATATGGAACAAAAAAAATTTTCGTGTTTAAGCTGAAAGCTCTAATTATGCTTACATAAGTCAATAGAGTACAACGTAACCACTATCTATTTGGTTACATTATTTGCTTGTTTGTTGGCTATACAGGACTTACCGAACCATGTCTATTTTTCAAAAATACATATATCTAGATATGGGCAAAGTGAATCTAAATACCATTATTAAGGTAAAAATAGTGGACCTTTCAGCAAGACTCGGCGTTAGGTTATAGAGCTCGATCAACCGGATCCTGGTTAGTAACGAATGTTTTATATTGCATCAGAGCTGAAGACTGGCCGTCGTCTAGTACTGATATTAATCAAATGGATTATAATTTATCGTCAGTTTTTGAGAGTAAGGTTTTTTAACGCAGTGATAATTTGGAGCCCTATTAAGAATCGGCAATAATTTGCGGCAACATTTAATAGATGGCTCTTCAAACAACGGAGATCACTTCGAAAACGATTCATATATTTTAATGGGTTTAAATTAAAGTATTGCACTAACAGATTTTATAAAAAAAATATTCTTTGTAACAATATTTATGTCAGGACTATTTATATGAAATTTTTGCACGTTATCGTTGACGCTCGGTATGTAGTTGGTTGCGAACTTATGGTAAAGATACATAATAAAGATGTTTACTGAAACGGAAAAGAGCGAAGCGGAAATGTACAGAAATTATTGTACAATAGGAACACCCGCTTCCTTATGCTACACTCCATACATCTCCACACAGCGAAAATACATTGGAAACGCAAAACACAAACCGCTATTCGTAGTAATATTATTTGCACCGTTATTGGATGTAAAATACAATTATATCAAAATAATATTATTTATTTTGTATATTGTTTTCTTTTCTATAACAAGTTTTGCACTATCACGAGACTCTACACGTTAAAATTTACGTTTTATATGAACAAAATGAATTTTTAAGTAACATTAATAGAATTCTCTTATACGTAAGCCTCGAACACATATCTTTGCATCCATCCATTAAATTTCTGGCTCTAGTGTTATCTATAAAAATGTCATGTCAACGTGTCTGGTTCACATGCTCTGATAATAACTTGATACGTCGGCGTTTGGGACAGGATATTAAATAAAAACCATTAAGTGCACTTGAATCCGAGGATTCGTCGACCTTTTGAAATATAAAATTTTTGTGAACGCATGTGTACTTCACAGTACGATTTATCTACGGATGATTTTATTTAAAATCAGCATCGTATAGCTCGTTAGAGATGGCTTATCTTTTATTTAACTGGCTATTATGTTTGTAATTTATTTAATTTTGAAAGAAAAACTTTACATACATAATTATAATTCTTTTGAAAATTAGTTACATTTAATTCTATAGAACGAATACGTCCAAAATCTTTCTATATCAAATCAATTAAGTATAGCAACTAACATAAAAAGCGAAATAAATGCATAAAAACACTAGAACATTATTTATTTTGTATAATTACATTAATAAACAGAAATCTACGTGATTAGTTGTGAAAAGAAAATATATTTTTAAATAATTTATTATAAAACAAAGATTATAAGTAAAATATATTTATTTAGTAAATTTTGAGCTGTTATTTATATGAAAAGCGCTTTAGAGCCAGCTTGAATCAATAGCTGTGTTAATTTAAAAATATAAATAGTTATCCTTTCTATTCATTTTTTCCCTTTTTTTAACTAGATTGAAAATATATGTATTGAGTGGTCTCAATCTTTCAAATGTATTTAATATATCGGCTGGGGATGAAAATGTGAAAAAAGTTGAGAAATTTCCATTTTTTTACAAATTCTATGTTTTTTTAATCATAAGACTCTCTTACCTTCTTGTATGACTTAAAAACTTTGTATACAGTAATTGAACCTTGATGTACTTGAGTCTTGAGGGCTACAGCGACAATAATTCTAATGTTATGCCTCACTTACTCAACTAGTCTTAATATTTTTTGTATTAGAAATAGTTAAGTACAATATTAAATTAATAGAAAGAAAAATAAGATAATGATCAAACAAAATGAACAAAGGTTACAATATCAAACAAACTGAACAAAAGCGAAACCGTATGCAACTAAATGCTTTTGACAGCTGAAGTTTCATTTCGGAGATAACCAAGTATACCCACCATAAGTAATTTAAAGAGTTTTAAATGTGATTTATATTATGTCTTTTAAAAATTAAGAAAGTTCACGAAGGTGCATTAGAATATAGCAATTTTTTTTAAATACGCGTTTGACATTTTCAATCAGCTTAAATTTAAAGCGCTTTATTATCTTACGACATGGTTAATTTTTCTCTGAAATCAGTTATTTCTTGAAGGATACTACGAAGAAATTATTTATAAATTTTAAAAGTGTTTATTTTCTAACTAGTTTTACGTGAAGCTTTAAAGTGCTTGAAAAACTTGTTTTAATCTTCTTCAAACTTACAACCATAATACAGAAGCAATTAATTTTACGAAATATTGAATGTAATACAAAATATAATTTAATGAAATTGATTAAATTTAATTGTTTGAAACTTATATTAGTCGAAATTAAAGTCAAGTCAAATAATAATAATATTATATACAAGTGTTACAATGAACGAAACGTAATATATGTCCCTATACAAACAAAACTGGGAGAATTCTTTACAATTATAATAGTATATTCGATAAATCACTAGATAACTGAGACATGATTTCCTGGCTTAGCTAAAATTTTAATAAACGTTTATTTCGCTACGTTAAGTTCTAGAACCAAAGAGAAAGCGAACGCTGTATAATTCAATAAGTCATTCATTAATTATTCTAGAAATTTTATATATAACACTGCAACAGTAGCGGACTATTATATATGTACATTCATATAATATATTTCAATTAGTTACTTGCCTGAGTTTTGGAGAAGTTTGCCTTTCAGCTCTACATCGCTCTCAGCCGATGTCGCGCCGTAGTTCTTGTAATTTTTGCCAGACGGCTCATCGAACATAGTCACCTTAAAGCGTTCAGACATTTTCACTTATACAACACTTCACTTTAAAGTTTTTTAATTATTATTGACTGATATGATACAATTGTGATATGTGTCAGATATGTTGTACTACTCTTCCAATCACTTCATTGTTCCTTATTACATTAATATATATATTTGAATACTTTTATTTTATATTCCCCGGTACCCTCTCTATTATTATACGACCGTACAGGAGTAATTTTCATTCCGTTAAAATTTTTCATATCTTTATTTAAAAGCTATTCATCTGGATTTGGTTTACTATAGAATCTTTTATTTTTTTAATTTTATCAGTGATCTAACATTTGCAGATTAGCCCCGAAACTTAGTAATATGCATATTTACATTTAAAAATGTTACAAAATCGTCATTAAGAAATTGTACAAATTTTTTTTACAAATGGCACTAGAATGTTTGAATTAAAAAATTTGATCTAAGACTTTCGGGAGTTTTATTCATTTAAATGAAACTAATATATTTCGGATAACCTACGCAAATTTAATTATTTTAAAACTACATAATCCCGACGTTCCGGTTACTTTTCAGCAACCGTGATCACGGACAGACAAAAGAATTTATTTGTTTTCCAAATATTAATATTAAAAATCCTCACGAAATATTTCATATTTGAGTTGTGATAGTATTACCAATTTTTAGGTATTTTTATTAATGAATATTAAAAATTATCTCAATAAATAAAAGCTTGCTCCAAAAACGTAACTAAATTAACAGTACTTACTTAAATAAAGAACGGTTTAAAACATTGGTTCCATAAAAAATGCAATGACTGTGGGCGTGTAATAAATAGATAATCGTAAATTTATATTAACTGATATAATTAACTCCACAATATCCAACTGAATTAATTTTCCTTAAGTAATTTATTATTAACAAAGTTTTGCATTAGATGAAGGTAGGTGTTAAAAATATATCACGAACAAAAATAAAATACAATAATTAAAAAAGAATTAAACTATTATTTCATAAAAATGTCATACAATGATCGCATAAATTATTACTTCCTTCTAAAGTAGGAAACTGAAGGCTGTACTAGGATTAAAATTTTCGTGACATTCTCTTATGTTTTTCCTATGAGTGCTACTCTTGCTCTCAATATTCGTGACAAAAAAATTAATTTTAATAAAAAAAAAAATCATAGAACATTGCTTCCGTGACTTATTTAAACACATTGTTTTGTTCCATCTCAGTTGACAAAGTGACTAATCATGACATAATGATCATTTACATACATAATTAATTTTACGACACATTAATATAACACTGACGATTAAAAAAGTTAGGATTTATTTTTTTCTATTGTAATACGAGTATAATCTGTGTTTTGTTGAGGGTTTAGAAATGGACTCCGTAATAAAGTTGTATTTAAGAATATAATGCTTATATTTTGAATTTAATTATAATAATATCTTTATAATTGTAAATAGTTTGAATTCTTTAAGTATTATTGTGTACTATAAGTTTGGCAATTTATTGCATTTATATAACGTAAACTTATAAAGATAACCTTTATAAAGATCTGAATGTGATTTGTTTGATGACAATGACAAAATTGTTTTAGGCTTATTTCTACTAATTGTAAATTTAAAATAATGACCAACAAAAACAATTAGTGGTATTGTAATTTAATAAAATTAAAAATATACTTTATTTACGTCGTTAAAAAAATCAAAATTTTAAGTTTTCTATTAAATCTCAACATGTCATTACACAATTCATTATTAGTTATGAAATTTGCACCAACTTCACATTCAGTGAGTACATTGTGAGTACAGACAATGATAAGTTTGTTTATACTGGTACGGTTACAGATAACAGATACAAAAAGTGACTTCTTAAATATCATTATATTCATAGAATATTTCAAAAACGTACGTAAGAAAATTCGACAACCATATAACCTAAACAAGGTCTGCTTCATGACATTTTGTGTCCCAAATAAAGGTCCTATTTTACTAGAAATATTTTAAAAGTTTTTTTGACGGCGTCCCCCAATAACAGTAGCATTTATTGACCTTAATTAATATCAACTAACAATTCGATAGCAAATTTTTCGATATTATTTTCCTTATTTTATACAACACTTGTACAGAAATACATAATCAATCAATAGGTTCAAACATTAGTTCGTATTTATGACTCTTGAACAACAGTCTAGTATTTTTATGTCATCATAAGCAAAGCATTAAATGTATTCATTTTAAATTGTTCTTTTCCTTATGTGTTATATAATTAGTTAATATATTCTAGTCAACGTATCCAATAACAAAAGCAGCCATACATATATACGCGCTAATAAGTACTCTGGTCATAAAATATTTTCTTTTAAACGTCTAAAACAATTTTTAACTGCATTGGCGTTCTGTAAGCATTAATTTACAACCTCACAAACAAGTAACACTCCTGAATAAATCTATAAATATCGTATGTCTAGCAGATATTGATATGATCCACGAACAAGTGACACCTAATTGATACGTATTGGAAACGAGCAACGATGAATTAGTGCATACATACTGATTGATGAAGTGCATTAATGTTTGTTAGACCATGCTTCCATATTCGTTACGTTCTTTGTAATGCTATTTTCAGTAAATTTTGTAAATTTAAATTTACTAGTACTTTTAGTTTAATAAAGACCTTCAATTATTTTGTAAACAGAATTTTTAAATATTTGTGTACTTAAAACTTAGTACTATAATAATATTTGATGTTTATTTTCGTTAACATCATAGTTAGTTAAATTCGTTGGGCAAATTATTATTGAAATATAAAACAAACTTTTTACTCTCTATAAGCCATTCAATAAGTTACCTGTTGTTTTAGGTTCAGTTAAATAAAAAATATTTTAATAGAATTTAAATAATTTCTACAGATAATTAAACGATTTACTATTAAAAAGAATTGTTTTGAAAAAAAAAACACTGTGAACGCAAAGACCATTGTAAGTAAAAAACTGTGAAACTTCTTAATTCTCCAAGTTTCTGACAATTATCAATAACAAACATTAAACAAACTAAGTGCAAAGCCACATAACAAGTTATTATTTTTAGTTTATAAAAAAGGTAGACCGATATCCATATGTCGCGTAATTCTATGTAAAACATTCCTATAAAGTTAGCAAACAACCTCAAGCTAGGAAAATATAATGTAAGAGTATTAGAAAAATATCAAAGGTATTTTCCGAATAATAAAATGTGGGTACATTTTATACCGGCTTCTATTTGTTACTTTTACTGCTTCTATTTTTTTGAATGATGGAAATCGTTCCAAGGACGACCTTGTACGACATTTTTATTTTGGCGTCCAAAATTTTATAAATTGGTTAACAATATATTTACAACATTGTTAATCGAGCATACTAACTCATAGTCTTTGCGCCATATCAAGTCTATGTCTTACAAGAATTCCATCAATCAAATAATTGTTTACTTGTTGCATTCATTAATTGTAACATACATTTTAAATTAAAACATAACATGATCTGCAAATGCACGTTAAAATATTCTAAGACAATATGAAAAATAGTTTATAGTTTTATTTTTAGTTATAACCTCATTTATAGTTATTATCTTATAAAAATATGTATATGATCAAAATATTTAACTCCCGTGAAGATAACATGTAAAAGAATATACTTAAAATAGATTTTTAATATGAAAATTATTTCTTATAAATAATGATTAAGTTTACTATGTTAAGTCATACTGGTGCTAGGTGGACGAATCATAACATATTGTACCGTATTTACAAATATCGCATCGCGCAACGATGATAAATACTATTCAACATGTTTTATCGAATAGGAATCGAATAGGTATCGATTTACTTGATAGATCACCAGCTTACTGATAGAATAGTGGACACGGCATAACACGTGGCTGGGAAAACCATTTTCTTTCATAATATATCGTTATCTAATGATTTTAAATAAATTATTATTGCCTGTCACTTTTATATTGAATGGAAAATTATTTTTCGTTCTATTATGATTTTGCTAAACATATTTTATTTACAAGTTTTCATCTTTTCTCCGACTATAGCCACTATGATATACACAATAGAGTATATTTTCGACTTCCTGAAATAAATCTATTAAATACGAAAATGTTCACCACTGCTCTTAGGGATAACGTCATTGTTAAATACTACACAGTTTCATTACTCTAACAAACTCTTCCTGCAATAATTTATACAATAATTTTTGGTACTTTTTATATGTTGAAATAAAACGGATACCTAGTTTATAAGTGTCCTTCAACTTTAACTGTATTAAAAAGCTAATAATCAATTATAACCGGAACGAATACTGTAACTCTTTGATACTGCTGATTAAAAATTACTCACTCCTCTAGTTATTGATTTAATAAGATTTGATAAATAATAATAATTTATTTAATATTACACAAAATTAAATAATTAATATTGTCTAGTAGCGTTAATATAAGTGTATAAGTTATGTCTCTACGCAATCACGTCGTTTATAAGGAATAATAATTACAACCATATTTAAATTTATCAATAATTTTTAACTCTTTTCAACAGATAAGCACTATTCATATAAAATATGTTTATCTCCTATGAACGGAAAACTATTGTCACCATAACGTATTTTTATCGCGTATGCTTCTTTAATATAGAGTTGAATATTATATAGCTAATAGTTCTATACATATTCATGTAATTTCTGTGTTAGACGCCAATATACTAACAAATTTATTCATTTATAGTTAAGAGGTTGCTGTGTAAATATTTATTTATTCTCAATAACGTTAATACTTTATGTACGTGAGCCAAATAAATTTTAATTATCATCACAAATTTTTTTTCTAACTCTTATAATATCGTAGTTCCATCAAAACACATGTTTTAAGAGCCCACATATAAAAACTTATTTAAACGATAACACAGTAACACTCCACTCAAGGCCTTGTGGGAATGAATGAATTCGTTGCTCCAATATTTACATGTCCCGTCCTTTACCTGGGCCTATACGATTACAGTAGACTTAGCATATCTAATCTGATTACTGATGCACTCCTTACGTCACCACGAAGCCGACGCGTGCGAAAAAAGTTGAACAAACTTAACCTTAAACTATTTTATAAACAATAATTTACGATCGGATAGCATTTGTTTACAGAACCCACTCGGTACCGCGCTGGAAATGATGATTAACAATAATTTTACCTATAACCTGTTCATAATTCAGAACTGTATCAGATCATGATAAGATTTAAGTTGGGTATACTTAAATTCGCGAGAGTTTTGGGCCGGTTAACCCGCGGAAGGGACGTGTCGTACGCGCGGCGGCCGGCACTGATCTGGTACGAGTCGCCGCGCCGACACTGCGCAATCATACACTGTAACATGTTGCTTAGCATACATGCACATGTATTGCAGGACATCACTTCAAATGCGTTTGGATGCAGCTTGTCGCGTTCTGAAATAAGTTTGAAATAACCCTCATTCTATTTGCTATACAGGTGATTAAATGCTATGTTAAAGCGAAAATATTTTACAATGGTACGCGTTTCTTTTATCTATGTTTTCGTCTAATTCAACGTTTTTATTCTCCTTCTTTATAACAGAAAATAAATACAGATTGGATATAATAAACATTGTCACCTGGTCGAATTCGCTTATGTCTATTGTACAAAAACATTTTACACAATAATAATAAAGCTGTACCTACCTGGATTGGTGAAACCAGAAATGAGGTTTAGGTTTATTTGTTATCTAACAATATATGTATATATATATATATATATATATATATATATATATATATATATGTTTATTGGGACATGCAAAATGTTCGACTCTCACTGTCAAACTATATGACCTTTAGTGAGAAATTCATTAGATTTGTCTTCAAAATTCGAAGTTCACTCAAAGTAAGCAAATTTTAAAAGAACAAAATTTCATCTTTAGTGTGCTATAGGTGATAACATCTTGAGTTTTCTATTTTTGTGTCGATAAATAATGATTTTTAATTTAATAACATGTGGAAATTTTAAATAGATTAATTTAAAATTAATTTTGAGTGTAGTTATAAAAGAGGATCTAAATGTTTAAGATAAACGAATGGCAGTTATTAGAAATTTGAGGTATCCTTAAACTTTGTACGGTTAATTGAGTAAAAAGTTTACAAAGAACAAGATGCTCGGTGTCCAAACCAGAGACATGGCAGTACCTTACTCCAGCACAACTCCTTTTTGAAGTACTGCTGCGACATTTGGCCAGCCGTTGCTAAATTCACTAAAATGACAGAAACAAGATTATGTCAAAGTCAATAGTAAATAGCATAGAACCTCGATAACAGAGAGATGGCAGCCACTTTACTGTATTTTTAATTCGATTCGTGTGTCGTCAACGACACGTTTTTATTCGAAAATGTAAAATTATTTGCCTTTAAATGTTCAATACATTAACTATTAACTATTTTACTACGGAGCTATCGATTATGCAATTGTATAAAAGTGACAGATACCTGGTGAGAAACTACAGATGTCTGACATACTGAAAACAACAATACTACATTACATTAAATACGTTATTCATTGAATCATTCAAAAGATAAATTACTCGGAGTAGCTTAACTTAGCTGCTTGAGCGCAGTAAACTGTCATATAAAATAATTATTTTTTAAGTATTTATAATGTTTCGTGGACTCAAATTATTAATTTGTTTGTACTTAGTTCAAATATTGAAATTGGTAATAAAATTCTGAGTGACCTTTTCATTTATAAATCTTATTAAAATAATGTTGACTTCGATTTAAAAATAGAACTGAAAGATTACAGTCTTATTACTTATTTTCCAAGACCTGGCTTATGTTTGCAGTGTGTGGAATTTACAATCTTATAATTGTACCTCCCTTCAATATATGTCTATTAAATCATCCAATATTACTAATGAAATGTAAATTCTTCATAAAATACACTTTAGAATCTTCATATTTTGCTTTAATCATTTTACGTGTCACTAATATGTTATTCTATCTAGAATAATATTTGCCTACATATATCAGTACCTTATATAAATAAATTAGAATGGTTATTTCTAGTAACGAAGTTTGATGTAAATAAAAAATTCACTAGACCCTTAATGTAATTGCAAGTCGATAAAGATGTTATCTATAAGAAACGTGTATGTTCGACCGTACGTAAAGTACAATACATCGCAAAACACCAAGGTTATAACCACAACCAGGCTAAGCTAGAACAACCCTTCGCCTTGACCGATGAACTTGGTCTAAATACACGTTAATACAAAGTTGAAATGTGATTCAAATCATACTAAGAACTAGAATAATGTGATTCATTTTGTTTTTAAATTAATTTAATTTATTGTTAAGACTACTACCGTTGATTTAAAAAAAATATATACTTAGTAAAGTAATTGACATTTATTCAATTACTAATGTAATTATAAACATAATTTAAATTTTTCAGAATGTTTCATCTAAATCACTGTTTTATATAACGTTTTAATTAAGGTATAACATGATATTTATTAAAGCCGCAACCTTAGCGATATGTTTTCCTTCAATGTCAGTGTTTAATTATTTTTGTTGCGGTTTGTTAGAGCTGAGAAAATAAAAATAATACAAGAGTATTTATGATAACCTTAAGTTAACCTCTGCGATAGTAAGTACTCTGTAAATTTATGATTCATAATCCTAAATTTATATTGGAGAAAGAAAAATTAACAAAATGGGTTCGATATTAAAAACGTACATAAATCTATATAAATAGGTTATATTTTCGGAACACAAAAGCAAAACAATATGGGGATTTCATTATCAATAATACCTCCTAATCCGATCTCTCCCCCCTACCCTCCTTTTTCCAAGAAAAGATATTCTTACAAAACTCTTAGACTAATGTTACTGTTACATGTAATAATTCTTGGAAATTATATATAGCTTCTAAGACCTCTCATTAAAGTTACCGAGTATTGAAAGGTATTACGATAGAAAAAACAAATCCTTGTGATTCCCAATTAAAAGAATTGAAAGTTCCTCAGAGACACATTCCGAGGTAATATTAGTAAACCATATTTGGTAAAATCTTTGTAAACACAAAACATTTTTTTACGACTAAAAAACTCTATTCTCCACACATTTACATACGTGACAGTTTTTAGCAGTAGTAGTTTATCGGATCATCTTCGTTCGTATACTATATTTCTTGTTTTTTGACAAATTTAATAGTTTTTGTACAGAAAATAAATAATGTAAGAATTATAAGAAGTCCTTACGAAAGCCAAAATATTCGAAATAAAAGGAGCGTAGACAGCTTTTTAGATGGGGTTGATGTAGGATTTTAATATTTTCGAACCCAAAAACGGTAATGTTTTTCTTAATATTACAGGTAAATATCTGATTCCCAACTTCATATGTTTTATAAAAACGGTTCCTGACAAACAGATAAGTGTTCCACTTGGACTTATGAAAAGAAATTGAAAAAAAAAACACAAATGAATATAAACAGTTCAGTTTGTTAAAATCTGAACATGTAATAATATTTCTTAGCGTAATTATAAAATTAGTAAATTTTATTTTAATTTTCATCATCATCATTAAATAATTAAAAAGGCCGGGGAAATTTCAGAGGCCGATAAACTAAAACCATAAACGTCCGCCTTCACTACCTTCAGCAACGTTACCACCTAGCACTAATCACCATCCTATTTACTATACAAATAAACTTCATAATAATTCAATTCAAATATAAATGAAACCTCTTTAAAGTATTAACAAGACTTAAATTAAATGTCACTATATTATACAAAGTTTTCCATACGTAGAGGTATTTGATTAGGTAGGAGTTTGCCAACAAATTTGCTACATGCCTTGTGCTTCCATTATCAGATACAGTAACCCTCATTTGATCAGCGATAAGTTATCAGACACTCCCTATCCATTACCACTCAACAAACTTGGCAGAGTTGGCTGTTCTTAATTCAACTCTTCCAATAAGTTTACACGTGGTAGAACAGTGGCCAGTTCTCTCAACTGTTTTTGGTAATATATATTCTTTGTATTATATATTAAATCCAGTAAACGTAAATTGATTAAAATTTAAAAATGTATAGGTTTAATAAACAGTTTATTTATTTAAAATTCGAACGCAATGTCCCATTGCTATTCATGTTTTAGATTGAAAATATTCAATATACAACATAGCTATAATTTATGTAAAAAGTTTTAATTATCTTTATTAATACAATTATGGAATTGGTTAGGACAGTTAGTATAATGCAAACTTCAATTAATATTGCCAGAACAAAACAGAAGCCGATTAACTTACTAAACCCTATTTAGGTATTCAAATTGCGGTTGGGAATAAGTGAATCAGTAATTTTTACAAGGGAGCAACGACCGTTTGGATTCGTGACAACTTTACGTGCTAAAACACAATCTTATACTAGGTATAGCCTAGTAAATCTTTACTAAAACTTTAGAAATTAACCCTATGTCCAACATTTAAATAATAACAAAAATAAATTTAATTACTCTATTAACAATTAAAAGCATTACTTTTGAGAAATTTTTTCATTATTTTATAAAAACGTGCTTTATTTAGTGAAATCATACGTGATTTGATAAAAATATAAATTTCAAATATAAATAAGAGTTGAGCGGTATAGGCCGAAAACAATGCAATTAAAAAACCATTAGCCCTTCGACGTCCAAAAAGCAACCGTCAAAATTTTTAGTGTATCATGCCGTGAAGCGTCATAAGCTCTTTTGTGGTTATTTTATTTATTTTACATTTTGAAAATCAAAACATGTCGTCGTCGGCAACATCAGTGGAACTTGATGATATTCTGGACGTGGATACGACTTTGATGACTCTCAGGAAACCGACGGAATTGAAAAAAGTTATCGATTCTATACCTAAACCGATACGAGCTGTTCCAAAGAATGGCTTGCCTCTATGGTACAGACTGGGACTCGAGTGCAAATTGCCGGTGCCGAAAATGCCCGCGGGGAAAATCATATTCTCACGCGGAAAAATTGGAGAGGATGTGAGTAACATTGACGAATACTATGTTTGGGGTGTATTCTACTTTTTTATAGAAATGTCCAAGTATATAAAGTTTTAAATTGATTTTGTATATACCAAAATAACACGATAATAAAATTTTGAAAGTGAGGTATCGAAACGTTTAGATAATATATATTATAAGTAAATAAATATCTACTCAAGGTCACGGAAACAATATGATAGCTTTTATTTTTCCGCCGTGTGGCCATAATCAATATATATATATATATATATATATATATAGATATGTTATCCAAGAATTGTTTTTGTTTAAAGTTGTGTGATCCCGGTGATTACAAGAACCATAAATCTTTAATAATTCAGGATACGTAATAAGGATTACTATTACGCTCATTTGAAATTCAAATATATTTAAGTCTTTAAAAGTAAGGGGAAGCCTCATGAATCAAAACTCGCAACCCTCTCCCCGGTGAGATTTCTTTGAATTTATATGATACAATATAGTTATTTTTAAGTCAAAAATAATAATTCGTATCTTTCATATATGTATGTTATTGTGCTAAAAAACTACATTGCTCCTGAGTTTACCGCATATTTTCCTTGCTTTCTATACGACTAAGTGAGGACATACATAGGTCCTTACATGAATATGTATATCCTATGCATATATAAATATCCTATCCAACCATCTAACCACGCTCCTGCATGTATGATATGAAGACTACATGAGCAATATAGAACGTAAAAAGTATTTCATGTATTAGTAATTTGTAATCCATCTAATATATTTACTTGATATATATTATATAATTTTTGCATTGGTTTATTTAAAAATAATTCTTTCATTAATTCTTTCGTTTTCTTTCACTTTCAATCATTCCGAATAAATAAAAAAAAGAATTAATTTGGATTCCGAGTGTCAATTAAATCTTTCACTCGTAGGTAAGAAAGTCGAAAAAGTTTTTTTTAGATTTTGTCCAAACACAATTGAAAAAATATATATATATATATATATAAATGTTATGTGTATCCAGTCAAATTAAGTATAGTGTTTTCATTGACGTGAGTAATAAGGAATGCGACCGGCAGAAAGAGTGACATAGACAAATATCAATCTAACTCAGTCTACCGTCAATAATAGTGACGGTTGCATTAGTCAATCGTTCACACCATGCACAAGACATAAGATCCTAAGATGGATTCGACAATATCATGAAAAATGGAAATGTGAATTTTAAATGTACATTGATATTTTTAAGACGAAAAGCAACAATAATGATATGGATATCAGAATGTGAAAACATAAAAAATAAAAATAAGACAAGTTCTTGTTGACAGGTTGAAATACAAATACAAAATGTACCTACATATTGTTACTAGAATTGACATGTTCTTTTTTATGATTTTAATATATTTTTTGAATACTTTCTATAAATACTCGTGTTCAATGTTTTTAAAATACAAAATAGTTATTTTTTTTTTTGATATAGTGAACAACTATTTTTATGTGATAGAATTATTACGAGGCCCTCCCTAGACGAACATGAAAGATGAACCCTTTTAACCAGTATTGAAACCAGTTAAATTAGTAATGACGTATTTCATTTGGAAAAGCTCTTGAAAATGCGTATCATGCATTTGCATTTTTTATATACATATATATACATACACTTATAAATAAACTTTGGTTGTCTGTTGGTAAATACAAATCAACAGCTTTTCACTAACTGAATTTTAATCTATATAATATATTATAGTATATACGAAACTTAAATTAAAATTTCAATATTTTAAATTTCTGCCTCTCTGTCTGGCTGTTTGTTCAGGCTAATCTCAATAACGGCTTTAATGGTTTTACAGGCATTTTCACTCTCATGTAGTATATAGCGTAAGGGGTAAGTTAAGCCACTTTGTAACTGTATTCAAAAGGGGAAAAGTTCTCTATGCGACTAAATATTGATCATGGTATTCATTTTTAAATTTGCAAACCTTTGCGAAGTTATTTGTTTAATCTAATAGGCAATGTCTGAAATAGAGTCATTGTCAAAAAGACAAGATCTAATTGAAAATCTTCAAGAAATGTAATGAAACCTCACTGATGATAACGCATACGAAAGAGGAGTTTTAATATAAGGCTAAATCCGCTGGCACCAGCTGGTTATATAATAATTTACAAATGGCTTTCATTACGTCATTCTATATGAATATCCGGGATTTGTTTGTCTTCAAACATCTCGTGTGCATCAATTTCTGAAAAGTCAGTTCGTGGACTTTAAAAAAAGTTATTGAGCTTCTATTACAGCTTTTGATACTTATAACCGCCATAAAGGAAACAATTTTTTCTTATTTTATTTACATTCTATTTTTCGTATTTTAAATAAATGTTTTCAGTAAACATATAACAATTCAACATATCTTGTTACATTACTTACAAAGTCGGTAAGCACACTTCGTATAAATTGTTCAAAACAAATTTTAAACAGCCGTCAGCAAAATCTCCGTGATCTTCTAAACGTTACACACGTTGGTTTGGCTTACATCCAGAGCTCGTCTCAAAATGAAGCTCAGTTTAACATTCATTACTCAAAATTTAATGGTATGTAGAAGTGAACTCAAGAAGAATAAATACTATTTGGGTAAAACAACCTTTCCATTAAAAACAGATAAATGCAGTTTGCGAACGAGAATAACTAAATTTTAGTCAAATCTTATATAATAATGGATCCGTTTAAGTATATACAAATCTTATTTAGAAACATATGTCTTATCGTAATATAAATGATAATAAGCATTAAGATGCAATTACGTAAATAACCATCTAGACGGTTTTCGTCGTGATGAAAATCCGTCGCAATTTCCTGCTCTTTTCAGACCGAGGGGAGGAAGTCACTCAGTAAATAGTAAACGGAATAACGGTTTCAGTCACCGTAAATCTTTACCTCACTAATGACAACACGGTTAGTTCTATTATACAAAATTTCTGTTTGATATAACCGTTAATGAATGAATGAGGCAAGAAATTATATTACCGATAAGACTTTAGTCATATTTATAGTATAACAGGGTTACGTAATCGTTTTTGTATAGATTCAAAATTATATGCACTGCATATACCTACTGTACACTGATAAGAATATCATTCAAATGGAACAAATCATATACCTATTTGTAAAAGGCAGTTGTATTTGGAATAGCATTTTAAATAAACGAATGTTAAGTTTAAATTCCTATTATAAAATATTTCAAACCTATTATATCTTTCATTAATATATATTGAATTAAATAAATAAGCAAAATATCAACTACAGAAAAAATGCACACGAATTGACCTCGACAAAACTGTCTTGGTGACTTGCAAAATAAACAAAATACTATGAAAAGATAATTACTGAAAGCTAAAAGCTAAATGGAAATAGTTATTAATGTTACAATTCCTTAGTAGAGGTAACAAAGGTCGATTGTTCAAAGGATAATTCATGTAAATGGACACCGGTTTCCTGACTTCAGATTGAACGCTGCTTTTTAACGTTACTAAGACTATTTCCTTTCATTATGTCGATGTCCTTTGTTGCTCTAACTCCATTCACAATCTATAATTGAGAACCCATTGTTTTACATTAATGAAGATTATATTTCGATTTAACCATCGCTTATTCAGGCAAATCTGCTTTATAATAAATGTCTTTTATACCCGAAATATTTTTATGCCGGTAATAAAATATCTAATTTGTCCATTCTAATTTATAAATAATAACATTAAAGTAATAGAGTTTCAAAAAATATAGTGACTGTGAATATAAAACCATAAAATTATTACAGACGACTGTAATTAAATTATCACAGCAAATAACAAAAATTTTAATATGGCGAGTTAAAAATACACGAGGTACAATATATTAAAAACTGACATTGTAAAAAGAAATATATTCTTCTAAAACATAATCATTAACTAGCAAAAAATAATAAAAGACCAGCAAAAAAATGCAAAATAGTAACATATAATTCAACAGAAAAACGAATAGATGGATTAAAATTGTAGGCAAGTTAAGTGTTATTCAGACATTTTGTATGGACAGGAAAACAATAAAAAATCAGAAGAAATAAGCTTACGTGTAAGAAAGGAACGAGTAAATCTCTTGTCAA